>NW_024396702.1:737862-826210 GCF_004115215.2 Ornithorhynchus anatinus | reverse complement strand
GTCAAGTCACTTCACTTCTCTGTGCCTCAGTTTCCTCATTTGTAAATTTGAACTAAGACTGAGCCCAATGTGGACAGAGATTGTGTCCAACCTGATTAGCTGGATCTACTCCAGCGCTAATTACAGTGCCTGGCATATGGTAAGTACTTGACAAGTACAAAAAAAAAATCCAGAAGCCCATACCTACACTCTTCCATCTTGAGGAAAGAAGCTAGTGCTGGAATCCCTCCCATCAGAGGCTGCTTTGAATCTCAGAATCCCCACCTGTCTTGGAGTCTGGAGGCCCACAGGCCGGACCCAAGAAAGAGCAACCAAGAGAGTAGGGAGGGGTTGGGGCTTCAGAGGAGAAGAACCCAGCATCTGTACCAGGCTGCTGCAAGTCAGAGCAGGGTTTAAAGCCTGAGAGTTCTCTGTACTCAGTTCAGTACTCTGTGTTCAATAAATAAGATGGATGTATTCATCGATAATAATAATAATTGTGATATTTGTTAAGCAATTACTATGTGCCAGGCACAGTTTTAAGCACTGGAATAGATAGAAACTAATCAGGTTAGACACTGTTCTTGTCCAAGTGCTGCTCACAGTCTTAATATACACTTTACATGAATGTTAACAGAGCCACAAGAAAATGAAGTGATTTGCTCAAGGTCACACAGCAAACATAAGGCAGAACTGGGATTAGAGCCCATGACCTTTGACTCCCAGGCCCTTTCTCTTTCCACAGGACCATGCTGTGACCCTTAATTGCGCAAGCATAGACGTGATGCTAACCCTATCCCTAACCCAATGCAAACACTAACCATGATACTAAACCTCACCATAACCCTGACCCTAACACCATCCCTACACCTAATTTTAAATGTAGCCCTAGGCCTAGTCCTAACCCTAACCCTAACCATAGCCTAGGGCCTCGCGTAAAGTCTATAACTAACCATAACGCTACCCCTACCCCTAACCTCAACCTAATTCTAGGCCCAAAACTAGACATAACCCTATCCCTAACTCTAGCTCAGCTGTCATTCATTCATTCATTCAATAGTATTTTTTAAGTGCTTACTATGTGCAGATCACTGTACTAAAAGCTTGGAATGTACAGTTCGGCAACAGATGGAGACAATCCCTGCCCTTGACGGGCTTACAGGCTAGTCGGGGGAGACAGACGGACTAAACAAGACAACTTAATAGCAATAAATAGAATCTAGGGGAAGTATACCTCATTAACAAAATAAATAGGGTAATAAAAATATATACAAATGAGCACAGTGCTGAGGGGAGGGGAAGGGAGAGGGGGAGGAGCAGAGGGAAAGGGAGGTTAGCTGAGGGGAGGTGAAAGGGGGGGCAGAGAGGCAGCAGAGGGAAAAGGGGAAGCTCAGTCTGGGAAGACCTCTTGGAGGAGGAGATCTCTCAGTAGAGCTTGAAGAGGGGAAGAGAGTTAGTTTGGCGGAGGTGAGGAGGGAGGGCTTGAAGAGGGGAAGAGAGTTAGTTTGGCGGAGGTGAGGAGGGAGGGCATTCCAGGACAGCGGGAGGACGTGGGCCGGGAGTCGATGGCGGGATAGGAGAGAACGGGAGATTGTGAGGAGGTGAGTGGCAGAGGAGCGGAACCTGCGGGGTGGGCAGTAGAAAGAGAGAAGGGAGGAGACGTAGGAGGGGGCAAGGTGATGGAGAGCTTTGAAGCCTAGAGTGAGAAGTTTGTGTTTTGTGCGGAGGTTGATAGGCAACCACTGGAGGTTTTTACTAAACCTCACCATAATGCAAACCCCGACCCTAACCCTATCTCTACACCTAATCCTAAGGCTAGCCTTAGACCTAGCCCTAACCCAACCATAACCCTAGCCCTAGGCCTAGCCTTCAGTTTACACCTAACCGTAACCCTAACCCTAACGCTAAACCTTACCCTAAAAGTATTACCAAACCTACACCTAACACTAACTCTATCCCTAACCCAAGATTTAAGCCTAGCCCTAGCCCCACTGATAACCTCAGCATTATCACTAAAACTCACCATAACTCAACACCAATCCTATCCTGAAGCCTAGGCCTGGGTCTAGTCTTTAGGCTGCGACTAATCATAACCCTAACCCTAGCTCTGGAAATAATGCTATCCCTAACTCTAACTTTAGTCTTAACCCTAAGTCTAGCCCTAACAGTATCCTTTAATCAAACCTTAACACTAACGGTAACCCTCACGCTAGTCCTAGGCCTTGCCCTAAGCCTCCCACTCACCCTAACCCTAACCATATCTAATAATAATAGTAATGGTAATAAATGAATAATTGTGGTATTTGTTAAGCACTTAGCATATTCCAAGCACAGTCCTAAACATTTGGGTAGACACGAAGGCATCAGGTTGGACCCAGTCCCTGGGTTACATGGGGAACACAGTCTTGATGTCCATTTTGCAGATGAGGTAACTAAGGCACAAAGAAGTTAAGTGACTTGCCCAAGGTCATTGTGCAGACCCACTGCAGAACTGTCTCTAACACTAATTCTAACTGTAGACTAAACCTTAACTCAAACATTAACCCTAACTCTAAGCCCAACCCTTCCTCTAAACCTACCCCTAGCTCTATTGCTAACCCTATCCCTAACCCTAAACCCTAGTTCCAGCCCTAATCCTAATCCAAACCATAATCATAATTCTAGCCCTAGTCATAAACCTAACCCTAGCCTTAACCCAAAACCTAACTGCAATGCTAACCCTCACCCTAGCCCTAGGCATAGCCTTAGTCCTAACCTTAACTCTAACCCTCACACTACCCCTAATTATCCCCGACTCTAGCCATTTACTTAACCCGGACCTTAAACTGAAACCTAACCCTAACCCAAACCCTAGCTCTAAGCCTAGCCTAGCCCTAACCCTAACCTTAATTAGACCTCACCCTGACACTAGCCCTAGCCCTAGCACCTGGCCCTGGCCCTCCTTCTCCCACGGGTCATGGCCCTCCTTCTCCGTGTAGTCCTGGCCTCCTCCTCCACCTGGTCCTGGCCCTACTTCTAGGCCGGGTCCTGGCCTCCTCCTCTGCCTGGCCTGGCTCTCTCTCTCCGCTTGGACCTGGTCCTGGTCCTGGTCCTGTGCCTTTCCTTGTCCTGGTACTCCTCCTCCTCCTGGTCCTGGCCATCATCCTCCACCTAGTCGTGACCCTCCCCCTCCTCCTGGTCCTGCCCCCCCCTTCCTGGTCCTGGATATACCCCTTTACCTGGTCTTGGCGCTCCTGCTCTGCCTGCTCCTGGCCCACCTCCTCCACCGTGGCTTGATCCTTCTCCTTCACCTGGTCCTGGCCCTTCTCCTCCAACTGATCCTGGCCCTTCTCCTGATCCTGGCCCTCCTCCTTGGCATGGTCCTGGCCCTGCTCCTCAGCCTGATCCTGATCTTATTCCTCCGCCTGTTGCAGGCATTCGTCCGGAGCCTGGTACTGACCCTCCTCCTCCATCTGGTCCTGATTCACATCCTCCTCCTGGTCCCCTGGCTCCCCTCCTCTGCTGGGTCCTATAGACCTCCTCCTTGGCCTGGTCCTGAGTCCCTCTAACTCCTGACTGGTGGCTGGCCCCTTCTCCTTCAGCCTGTTCTTGGCTGTGGCATCACTCCACCAGTCCTGGCCCCCCTCCTCCGCCTGGTTCCAGCATTTCTTCCTCCACCATGTCCTGGTCCCACCTACCTCAGAAAAACCAGCGTGGCTCAGTGGAAAGAGCGACAGGCTTGGGAGTTCAGCGGTCATGGGTTCGAATCCCTGCCTCTGGCCACTTGTCAGCTGTGTGACTGTTGGTATGCCTCAGTTACCTCAATCTGTAAAATGGGCATTGGTTCGATTGTGAGCCTCACGTGGGACAACCTGATGACCGCTGTATCTTCCCCCAGCGCTTAGAACAGTGCTCTGCACATAGTAAGCGCTTAACAAATACCAACATTTGTTGTATTGTTACCTCCGCCTGCTGCTTACATCTCCTCATGCTGGCGTCCAGACGCACCTCCTTTGGCCTAGTCGCCTGGTCCTCCAACTCTGCCTGGTCCTGGCTCTTTTTCTCTGCCTGGACCAGGCCTGGACTTGCACCTGTTCTTGTCCTGATACGTCTCCTCCCTCGTAGTCCTGGCCATCATCCTCACACCTAGTCCTGGCCCTCCTCTCCCCTGGCCTGGTCCTGGACAATCCCCTCTGCCTGATCCTGGCGCTTCTGCTTGGCCTGGCCCTGGCCCTCCTCCTCTGCCACGGCTTGGTCCTCCTCTACCACCTGGTCCACGTCATGCTCCTCCACTTAATCTTGGCCCTCCTTCTTGGCCTGGACCTGGCCCTTCTCCTTCACCTGATTCTGGCCCTCCTCATCTGCCTGGTCTTGTTCCTGGTCCACCTCCTCTGACCTGTTGCTTGCCCTTCTCCTCTGATGCCTCCACCTTGGTCTTGTCCTGGTCCCTCCAACTCTGCCTGGTCCTGAACCCTTCTCCTTCACCTGTTCTAACTCTATCCTAATCCTCCTCGACGTCTCGGCGCCTTTGACACTGTCGACCATCCCCTTCTCCTCCACACTTTATCTCACCTTGGCTTCACGGACTCCGTCCTCTCCTGGTTCTCCTCTTATCTTTCTGGCTCTTCATTCTCGGTCTCCTTCACGGGCTCCTCCTCCCCCTCCCATCCACTAATTGTAGAGGTTCCTCAAGGGTCAGTTTTTGGCCCTCTTCTGTTCCCCATCTATACTCACTCCCTTGGTGAACTCCCTTGGTGAAGCTCCCAGGCTTCAACTATCAGCTCTATGATGCCCAAATCTACATCTCCTCCCTTGTTCTCTCCTCCTCTCTCCAGGCTCGTATCTCCTCCTGCCTCCAGGACGTCTCCACCTGGATGTCTGCCCGCCACCTCTGCTGGGTCCTAGACCTCCCTCTTGGCCTAGTCCTGGTCCTCCAACTCTGCCTGGACTCAACATGTCTAAAACTGAGCTCCTTATCTTCCCTCCCAAACCCTGTCCTCTCCCTGACTTCGCTGTCACTGTGGACGGCACGACCATCCTTCCGGTCCTACAGGCCCACAACCTTGGTGTCATCCTTGACTCTGCTCTCTCATTCATCCCATGCATCCAATCGGTCACCAACACCTGCCGGTCTCACCTTTACAATATCACCAAGATCCGCCCTTTTGTCTCCATCCAAAGGGCTATCGTGCTGGTACAATCTCTCATAATATTCCGACTGGATTATTGTGTTAGCCTCCATTCAGATCTCCCTTCTGCCTGTCTCTCCCCATTCCAGTGTATTCTTCATTCAGCTGCCCGGCTCATCTTCCTACAGAAATGCTCTGGGCATGTCACTCCTCTCCTCAAATACCTCCAGTGGTTGCCTATCAACATTCGCACGAAATAAAAACTCCTCACTCTTGGCTTCGGAGCTCTCCATCACCTTGACCGCTCCTACCTCACCTCCCTTCCCTCTTTCTACTGCCCACCCCGTACACTCCGGTCTTCTGCCGCTCACCTCCTCACTGTCTCCCGTTCACGCCTATCCCGCTGTCGACCCCTGGTCCATGTCTTACCGCTGTCCTGGAATGCCCTCCCTCTTCATGTCTGCCAAACTAACGCTCTTCCCTCCTTCAAAGTCTTACTGAGAGCTCACGTCTTCCAAAAAGCCTTCCCAGATGGAGCCCCCCTTTCGCTCTGCTCCCTCTCAGGCTCGCCCCCCACCCTCTGCTCCTCTCCCCCTCCCCTCAGCACTGTGCTTATTTGTATATATCATTTATTGCCCTATTTACTTTGTTATTGAGCTGTACATCCCCTTGATTCTATTTATCTTGATGATGTTGTCTTGTTTATGCCTTGTTCTGTTTGCTTTGGTGTCTGTCTCCCCGTTTAGACGGTGAGCCCGTCATTGAGCAGGGATTGCTCTATCTGTGGCCGAATTATACATTCTAAACGCTTAGTACAGTGCTCTGCACATAGTAAGCCCTCAATAAGTACTATTGAATGAATGAATGAATGAATGAATGAACCTGTTTTTGGCCCTCCGCCTCCTCCTCTTGGTCCTGGCTATTTTACTCCTCCTGTACCTGGATCTGGTCCTGGCCCCCCTCCTCCATCTAATCTTGGCACTCCTCTTCCTCCTGGTACTGACGCTCTTCCTCTGCCTGGCCCTGGCCCTTCCCCTCAGCCTGGTCCTGGTCCTCCACCTCCACTGCAGCATGGTCCTCGTCCTCCACCTAGTCCTCGTCCTCCTCCTTGCCCTGGTCCTGGCCTTCCTCTGGAAGCTTGTGATGACCCTTCTCCTCCATCTGGTCCTGGACCACTTCCTTCTCCTTTTCCCGGTCCTTCTTCTGTGCCTGGTCCTGACCCACATACCCTTCTTGATCCTGGCCCTCCTCCTCCATGTGGCTTTGGCTCACCTCTAACACTTTGAACTGGCACTCCACCTCGGCCTAGACCAGGCCCTCCTCCTTGGTCTAGTCCTTGCCCTCTCCTCTTCTGGCTACCGGGCCCTCCTCCTCCTCTTCTTGGTCCTGACCCTCTCCCTCCACCTAGTCCGGGACCTCCTCCACCGCCTGGTCCAGGACAGCCTCCAGCACCTGGCCCTGGCCCACCTCCTCCGCCTGCTCCTGGTGCACCTCTTCCATGAGAAGCAGCGTGGCTCAGTGGAAAGAGGGCGGGCTTGGGAGTCAGAGATCACGGGTTCTAATCCAGGCTCCACCGCTAGTCAGATGTGAGACCTTGGGCCAGTCACTTAACTTCTCTGTGTCTCAGTTACTTCATCTGTCAAATGGGGATTAAACCTGTGAGCCCCACGTGGGACAAACTGATCACCTCGTATCCCCCAGTGCTTAGAACAGTGCTTTGCACTTAGTAAGCACTTAACAAATACCACAATTCAATTTTATTTTAGTGGTGGTCCTGGCCCTCTTCCATCCCCTGGCCCTGTCGCTCGTCCTCAGCCTTGGAGCTGGACCTCCTCCACCGCCTCACCTTGGCCCTTCTCCTCCACCTGGTCCTCCACCTACTTCTCCTGGCCCCACTCCTCTGCCTCGTCCTGACCCTCCCTCCTTCTTTGCCTGGGCCTAGTCCTCCTCCTGTGCCCAGTCCCGGTCCTGGCTATCCTTCTCCGCTCGGTCCTGGCCCTCCTCCAGTGACTGGTCCTGACCCTCCTCCAGTGACTGGTCCTGACCCTCATCCTCTTACTGCTCTTTGCCCTCTTCCTTTGCCTGTTCGTGGCCCTCCTCCTCCACCACTTCCTGACCCTTCTCTTCTGCCTGATCCTGTCTCTCTTCCTCCGCCTGTTCCTGGCCATCCTTCTCTGCCCTGTCCTGGCCCTCCTCAAAGGCCTGGTCCCGACCCTCATCTCCCTCCTGCTCCTTGGCCTCTTACTTTACCTATCCCTAGCCCTCTTCTTCCAAATTGCCATAGGCCACCTCGGTGGCCTGGTCGTCGGACCTTCCTCCAGCGCCTGGTCCTGACCCTCTCTTCCTCTGTCTGGTCCTGGCCATTCTCCTCCATCTAGTCCTGGATTTCCTCCTGCTCCTGGGCCTGGCCTGCTCTTCTGCCTTGCCCTCGCCCTCCTCCTGTAGCTGGTACCAGCCCTCCTCCTCCACCGGGGTCCAGGACCTCCTCCTCTGCCTTTTCCTAGCCATCCTCCCACCGGTCGGTCCTGGCCCCCTCCTCCACCTAGTCCTCTCATTCCTCCTCCAGCTGGTCCTCCCTCTTCTCCTCTGCCCTCTCCTGGCCTTTCTCCTCTGCCCTGTCCGGGCCCTCCTCCTGGCCCTGTTCCTCACCCTCATCTTCCTCTTTTTGTTTGCCCTCTGTCTTTACCTATTCCTGGCCCTTCTCCTCCAACATGTTCTGGGCCACCTCCGCTGCCTGTCTTTCTCCTTTCCTCTCCTTCCACCGGTTCTAGGCCCTCTGCCTCGGACTGGTCCGAGCCCCCGTCCTCCGCCTCATCCTGGGCACCTCCTCCGCCTGGTCCAGGGCCTCCTCCTGTGCCTAATCCAGCACCTCCTCCTCTGCCTTTTCCTAGCCAATCCTCCCACCGGCTGGTCCTGGCCCTCCTCCTCCATATTTTCCGGGCACTCTTCTTCGGCCTGGTCCTGGCCTTCCTCGTCCACCTGCTCCTAGCCCTCTTCCTCCTGCTGCACCTGGCCCTCCATCTTCGCTGCTCCTGGACCTCTCCCCCTCCACCTGGTCCTGGCCTTCTTCGTCGCCCTGGACTTGACCCTTCTACACCACCGGGTCCTGATCCTCCTCTGCTCTGCTGGCCCTGGACCTCCTCCTCTGATTGATCCCGGCCCTCTTCCTTCCTTAGGTCCAGGCCGTTCTCATATGCCTGGTCTTGTCCATCCTCCTCAGCCTGGGGTTAGACCTCCTCCTCCTCCCTCCTAAGTCCGGTCCTGGCCCGCCTCCTCCACTGGATCCTGTCTCCTCTTCTCTGCCTGCTATTGGTCCTTTCTCCTTCACCTGGTCCTGGATTTTCTCCTGTTCCGACATCCCGGCCCCCCTCCACCGCCTTGGTCCCGATGTTCCTCCTCCGCCTGGGCCTAGCCCTCCTCTCTGCCGGGCATTGCCTTCCCCTTGTGCCTGGTCTTGGCCTCCTCCTTGGCCTGTCCTGACCTACATCCTCCTCCTGCTCCTTGTCGTCTTCCTATACCTTCTCCTGCCCATCCTCCTCCAACTTGTCCAGGGCCAGCTCCCTGGCCTTTCTATATATAATGATGATATTATTTTTATTGTTTATTGTTTATTGTCGTCAGATTTTGAATTTGATCAGGTCGCCCCTTAATCGGTCTCCGACCCTGTCATCACCCCTTTTATAACACGACTATATTGTATCATACTGTATCATGTTGCTATATTAGCACCACTGTATTGTATCATATTGTATCATGTTGCTATTACCGATTTCGTTATTACTGTTTATTGTTGTCAGTGCTGCCACCCACCTCTCTGGCCTCGCCATGTCCCTCCTCCCCCCCTCCCCCTCCCCCCCTTCCTATCCCCCTCCTTCTCCCCTTCCCCTCTCTCGCTCAGCTCTTCCCGCTCTCTCCTCTGCTCTCCCCCCTCCTCTCTCCGCCCTAGAACCCCACTTTACCAGCGCTACCCCTCTTCCCTCTCCCTACTCTTCCCCCACCAAACCCCTCTTCACCCCTCCCTTCTCTCTTCCCCACCCATCCCATCCCAGTCCTCTTGTTCCACCGCCACCCTCATCCCCCTCTCCTCGTCCAGGGCCCCGCCACTCCTTCCATCCAAACCTCCCCTCCCCCGCTTCCCCCTCCTCCCTTGTACCACAGCTACTTTCAAGTGTGGCCTCTGGAACCCCCGCTCTATTACAGGCAAGCTACCTTTCATCCATGACCTTTTCCTCTCCCTCTCTCCTCCTCCTCGCCCTTTCGGAAACTGGTCTCTCCCAAGACACGGTCTCCGCCGCCGCTCTCTCCCAGCGGAGGCCTCTCCTTCTCCCACTCCCCCAGACTCACCGGTAAGGGAGGAGGCGTCGGCTTCCTCCTCTCGCCCGATTGCCGCTTCCGCACTATCCCTCCTCCCCCCTCTCTCCTTCCCCTCCTTCGAAGCCCATATCATTCGCCTCTACACCCACTCCCAGTTTACTTGTCGCCGTCATCTACCGCCCCTCCGGTCCCACCTCGACTTTCTTCAACCACCTTGACCCTTTCTCACCTTTCCTCTCTCCTTCTCTCTGCCCACTCTGATCCTCGGAGACTTCAACATCCATATGATGTACCCGACGATCCTCTGCGCCCGCCTGCTATCCCTCCTCGACTCTGCGACCTCCTCTCCACCATACCGCGCCCACTCACCGACTCGGTACACCCTCGATCTCGTCATCTCCTACCGCTGCACTATCTCCTCCTCACCGAACTCTGAAATCCCTCTCTCTGACCATAAACTTCTCACCTGCCTCATCTCTCACACTCCCCTCCCCCTGCAAATCTTCGCTACTGCCCCACAGAGACCTCCGCTCTCTCGATCCCATCCGTCTTTCCAATAGCATCTCCCTCACCTTGCCGCCCTGTCCTCTCTTCCCACTCTCGACGATCGGTCTCCGCTCTCAACTCCACCCTCTCTACTCATCTCGACTCTCTCGCCCCCCTTTCCCTCCGCCGCTCTCGCTCCACTAACCCACAGCCCTGGATCACCTCCTCCGTCCGCCTCCTACGCTCCTATGCTCGAGCTGCTGAGCGCTGCTGGCGAAAGTCCAAGCACCAAGCCGACCTCACACACTTCAAATTTATCCTTTCCTGCCTTAACTCTGCCCTCTCCTCCGCCAGGCAAAGCTTCTTCTCCTCCCTCATCGACACCCATGCCCGTCACCCCCGCCGATTGTTCCGGACCTTTAACTCTCTCCTTAGGCCCCCTGTTCCTCCCCTCCCCCATCTCTCACCCCCAATGATCTGGCCACCTATTTCCTCACGAAAATCAACACGATCAGGTCTGAGCTCCCCAAAGTCACCCCTCCGCCTCTCCCCTCCCCCCCACCAACCCCTCCCCTACTTTCCCATCCTTCCCTGCAGTATCCTCAGAGGAGATCTCCTCCCTCCTCGCAAGTGCCACCCCCTCCACCTGCGCTCGGACCCCATTCCCTCTCACCTTCTTAAAACCATCGCCCCTGCCCTCCTCCCTTCCTTAACTTCTATTTTTAACCACTCAATCTCCAAGGGCTCCTTCCCCTCTGCCTTCAAACATGCCCACGTCTCCCCCATCCTAAAAAAACCCGCTCTTGACCCCACTTCCCCCTCCAGTTATCGTCCTATCTCCCTACTACCCTTCCTTTCCAAAATCCTAGAACGAGTCGTCTACAATCGATGCCTAGAATTCCTTAACTCCCATTCTCTCCTAGACCCCCTCCAATCTGGCTTCCGTCCCCTCCACTCTACCGAGACTGCTCTCTCTAAGGTCACCCATGACCTCCTTCTTGCCAAATCCAATGGCTCCTACTCCATTCTGATCCTCCTTGACCTCTCTGCTGCCTTTGACACTGTCGACCATCCCCTCCTCCTCCATACCTTATCTCACCTTGGCTTCACGGACTCTGTCCTCTCCTGGTTCTCCTCTTACCTCTCTGGCCGATCATTCTCGGTCTCCTTCGCTGGAGCCTCCTCCCCCTCCCATCCTTTAACTGTTGGAGTTCCTCAAGGGTCAGTTCTTGGCCCTCTTCTGTTCTCCATTTACACTCACTCCCTCGGTGAACTCATTCGCTCTCACGGCTTTGACTACCATCTCTACGCAGATGACACGCAGATCTACATCTCCGCCCTGTCCTCTCCCCCTCCCTTCAGGCTCGCATCTCCTCCTGCCTCCGGGACGTCTCCACCTGGATGTCGGCCCGCCACCTAAAACTCAACATGAGCAAGACTGAGCTCCTCATCTTCCCTCCCAAACCCGGTCCGCTCCCAGACTTCTCTATCACCGTGGATGGCACGACCATCCTTCCCGTCCCGCAGGCCCGCAATCTCGGTGTCATCCTTGACTCGTCCCTCTCGTTCACCCCACACATCCTATCCGTTACCAAGACCTGCCGGTTTCACCTCTACAATATCGCCAAGATCCGCCCTTTCCTCTCCACCCAAACGGCTACCTTACTATTACGGGCTCTCGCTATATCCCGGCTAGACTACTGTGTCAGCCTTCTCTCTGACCTCCCTTCCTCCTCTCTCGCCCCGCTCCGGTCTATTCTTCACTCCGCTGCCCGGCTCATCTTCCTGCAGAAACGATCTGGGCATGTCACTCCCCTTCTTAAACAACTCCAGTGGTTGCCTATCGACCTCCGCTCCAAACAAAAACTCCTCACTCTAGGCTTCAAGGCTCTCCATCACCTTGCCCCTTCCTACCTCTCCTCCCTTCTCTCTTTCTACCGCCCACCCCGCATGCTCCGCTCCTCTGCCGCCCACCTCACCGTCCCTCGGTCTCGCCTATCCCGCCGTCGACCCCTGGGTCACGTCCTCCCGCGGTCCTGGAACGCCCTCCCTCCTCACCTCCGCCAAACTGATTCTCTTTCCCTCTTCAAAACCCTACTTAAAAATCACCTCCTCCAAGAGGCGTTCCCAGACTGAGCTCCTCTTCCCCCTCTACTCCCTCTGCCATCCCCCCTTTACCTCTCCACAGCTAAAGCCTCATTTTCCCCTTTTCCCTCTGCTCCTCCACCTCTCCCTTCCCATCCCCACAGCACTGTACTCGTCCGCTCAACTGTATATATTTTCGTTACCCTATTTATTTTGTTAATGAATTGTACATCGCCTTGATTCTATTTAGTTGCCATTGTTTTTACGAGATGTTCTTCCCCTTGACGCTGTTTATTGCCATTGTTCTTGTCTGTCCGTCTCCCCCGATTAGACTGTAAGCCCGTCAAACGGCAGGGACTGTCTCTATCTGTTGCCGACTTGTTCATCCCAAGCGCTTAGTACAGTGCTCTGCACATAGTAAGCGCTCAATAAATACTATTGAATGAAAATGAATACTGATGATAAAATGTTGGTATTTGTTAAGCACTTACTATGTGCCGAGCACGTTCTAAGCGCTGGGTAGATACAGGGTAATCAGGTTGTCCACGTGAGGCTCACAGTTAATCCCCATTTTACAGATGAGGTAACTGAGGCACAGAGAAGTTAAGTGACTTGCCCACAGTCACACAGGTGACAAGTGGCAGAGCCGGGATTCGGACTCATGACCTCTGACTCCCAAGCCCGTGCTCTTTCCACTGAGCCACGCCACCTACTCCTGGTTCTTTCCCTCCCCTGGTCTAGGCTCTTCACATATGATTGGTCCTGGCCCTCGTCCTCCACATCATCCTGGGCACCTTTTTTGCCTGGTCCCGGCCTTCCTCCTCCACCTGTTACTGACCTTCCTCTCCCGCCTGGCCCTACAACTCCTCCTCTGCTTTTTCCTAGCCATCATCCCTGCGCCTGATCTTGGCTCTCTTCCTCCACTTGCTCCTCTGCCTGTTCCTGGCCCTCCTCCTCGATGTGTCCTTACCCTGAATCTAGGCATTGTCTTAACCCTAATCTTAACCCTCCCCTAGGTTTAGCCCTACCCCTACCCCTCACATAGGCATAACCCTTTCTCCTAGCTGTAACTCTGACTTTAATCTTTAACCTAACCAAACATTAACACTATGCCTAGCCTAGTCTTTGCCCTTTGCCCTTTGCCTTCCTTAACTCCCATTCTCTCTTAGACGCCCTCCAATCTGGCTTCCGTCCCCTCCACTCTACCGAGACTGCTCTCTCTAAGGTCACCCATGACCTCCTTCTTGCCAAATCCAATGGCTCCTACTCCATTCTAATCCTCCTTGCCTCTCTGCTGCCTTTGACACTGTCGACCATCCCTCCTCCTCCATACCTTATCTCACCTTGGCTTCACGGACTCTGTCCTCTCCTGGTTCTCCTCTTACCTCTCTGGCCGGGCATTCTCGGTCTCCTTCGCTGGAGCCTCCTCCCCCTCCCATCCTTTAACTGTTGGAGTTCCTCAAGGGTCAGTTCTTGGCCCTCTTCTGTTCTCCATTTACACTCACTCGGTGAACTCATTCGCTCTCATGGCTTTGACTACCATCTCTACACAGATGACACGCAGATCTACATCTCCGCCCCTGTCCTCTCCCCCTCCCTTCGGGCTCGCATCTCCTCCTGCCTCCAGGACGTCTCCACCTGGATGTCGGCCCGCCACCTAAAACTCAGCATGAGCAAGACTGAGCTCCTCATCTTCCCTCCCAAACCCGGTCCTCTCCCAGACTTCTCTATCACCATCGATGGCACGACCATCCTTCCCGTCTCTCAAGCCGCAATCTCGGTGTCATCCTTGACTCGTCTCTCTCGTTCACCCACACATCCTATCCGTTACCAAGACCTGCCGGTTTCACCTCTACAATATCGCCAAGATCCGCCCTTTCCCTCCACCCAAACGGCTACCTTACTGTTACGGCTCTCGTTATATCCCGGCTAGACTACTGTGTCAGCCTTCTCTCTGACCTCCCTTCCTCCTCTCTCGCCCCGCTCCAGTCTATTCTTCACTCTGCTGCCCGGCTCATCTTCCTGCAGAAACGATCTGGGCATGTCACTCCCCTTCTTAAACAACTCCAATGGTTGCCTATCAACCTCCGCTCCAAACAAAAACTCCTCACTCTAGGCTTCAAGGCTCTCCATCACCTTGCCCTTCCTACCTCTCCTCCCTTCTCTCTTCTACCACCCACCCGCACGCTCCGCTCCTCTGCCGCCCACCTCCTCACCGTCCCTCAGTCTCGCCTATCCTGCCGTCGACCCCTGGGCCACGTTCCCGCGGTCCTGTAACGCCCTCCCTCCTCACCTCCGCCAAACTGATTCTCTTTCCCTCTTCAAAACCCTTCTTAAAACTCACCTCCTCCAAGAGGCCTTCCCAGACTGAGCTCCTCTTCTCCCTCTACTCCCTCTGCCACCCCTTTATTCTAGGGCCCTCTGCCTCTGCCTTTTTCCCCTTTTCCCTCTGTTCCTCCACCCCTCTCCCTTCCCATCCCACAGCACTGTACTCGTCCGCTCAACTGTATGTATTTTCATTACCCTCTTTATTTTGTTAATGAATTGTACATCGCCTTGATTATATTAGTTGCCATTGTTTTCAGTCAGATGTTCTTCCCCTTGACTCTATTTATTGCCATTGTTCTTGTCTGTCCATCTCCCCCGATTAGACTATTAAGCCCGTCAACGGCAGGGACTGTCTCTATCTGTTGCCGACTTGTTTCATCCAAGCGCTTAGTACAGTGCTTCTGCACATACTAACGCGCTCAATAAAATACTATTGAATGAATGAATGAATGAGCCCTAACCTGATGCCTTATCCTTTCACTCTCGCAGGAGCCCTAGCCCTAAACCTGAACCCCTAATCTATCCTGGAATCCCAACCGTAGCTCCAAATCGAACTCTAAATCCAAACCTAGTCTTAGACCTAACACCGTACTCTAAATTCTAACCTTAACCCCCAAACTAAACCACAGTCTAACCTAACCCCTTAACCCTAACTCTAACTTAACCTAAACCTGGCCCTATACCTACACATAACCAGATCTCGCAGCCTGCTCTCAAAATCCACCCCCTCCCCCTTGTTTCTTCGACCCCATTCCCTAGCACCTTACCCCCTCCCTTTACCAGCCATCTTCAACTGTTGAGGCTAAGCCAAGACCTGACTTTCGTATCCTTCAGTCATTATCTATTGAGCGCTTACTGTGTGGCAGAGCAATGTACTAGGTGCTTGGAATGTTCAATTCGGGAGCAGGTAGAAAACAATGCCCTGCCCAACAACGGGCTCACCCTAGCTATAACCCTAACCCGAACTTCAAAAACTAATTCTATCTCTAACCCTAACCCTAACCCTAACGCCTAGCACTAAGCCTAGCTCTTACTCTAGCTTCTAGCCCTGGCCCTAGCTCTAACCCTAACCCTACACGTGAACCTTAACCCTACCCTAATCATAATCCTAACCCGAATTCTAACCTTTAAAACCATACTCTAACCCTTAAAGCGCTCTCTAGCCTTAAGCATTGCCTTCTCTGTAGGCCGAGGTTTAGGCTTTGCCATAACCCTACCCTTTACCTTAACCCTAGCCCTAAACCTCAAACCTAACCCTTACTCTACCTCTACTTCTTACTCCAAATCTTAAACCAAACCCTAACCCTAGGCCTAGCTTTGAGCCCTAACCTTCACCCAACACTAACACTAATACTAGCAGTAAACTGAACCCTACTCCCAACTCGAACTCGAACTTTAACCTTGTCCTTTGCCCTTACCAGAGTTCCAGCCCAAACTCTAAGCCTTAATCGCAACTCAAACTCTAACCCTAGCCCTAACACCAGGCTTAATCGTAGCCCTCTCACCATCCCTCAATCTCCCAGGGCCGTGTCTGGAAGAATACTGTGAGCATTTGCCTTGCAATGCTTCCCAAGACTAACAAAATGCCCTAACATTAACCCTATCTTGACCTCTAATCCTATATGCTCATTCTAACCCTAAACCTTAACCATAACCTTATCATGAATCTTAACCCTAGCCTTAAGCCTAGCCCTAGCTCTAGCCATAACCGGAACCCTAACCGTTATCACTAGCCTTAACCATAAACCAACCCCTAGCCCAACTCTAACCCCTAAGCCTAACTTTAACTTTAACCTGAATCCTAATCACCTTAAACCCTAAACCTAACCTTAATATTTACCTCATTTCTAACTTTAATCCTAACCATAAACCTAGGCTAGCCCTAATCCTACCCCTAACCATAACCCTGGTGCAAATCATCCTAACCGCAATCCTAACTGTAACCGTCACCCTAACCCTGACCTTGATCCCTAACCCTAACCTTCACCCTGATCCTGACCTGAACCTTTCACCCCAATCTCAACCTTAGCCCTAATGTTCAACCTAACCATAACCTTAAGGACTAACCCTATTCCCAACCTTAGCCTTAGCTAGCTCTAACCCTAATCCTAACCCAAAACAAACCTAAACTTAATCTTATAACTAACTATAGCTATATCCTTAACCCTAAACCTAGCTCTTAGTCCTAACCCTAACCCTAATCCTAACTCTACGCAACGCTAACCATAACACTATCCATAACCCTAACCCTAGCTTTATCCCTGACTCTAACCTGAACCCTCACACTAAACCTTCCACCTGCTAGGCACTGCCCAAGCTAGGAATAGAATGGCTATACCTCTGCTTGACTCTCCCTCCCGTAGTCAAGACCGATAGAGCGCTGGACACTCTCCAGGTGTGACCCTGAGGGCAATCTGAAAGTACTCAAGACTCTTACTATGTCCATCCCTTCTCACTTTATCTTCCCCACAAAGAGAGGATTTGGTCAAATCTGAACCAATGAGGGATGAGCCAAATGAAAATATAAAAAAAGGCTTTTTTTAAAAAAAGATAACAGAACAAAAAGAAATGAGGTCTCTGGCCTTCAAAAGACTAAAGCGAGTTTGGAAATTCAAACCTGTAAAAGTTACAATATTAAAAGGGAAAACAACATGTTAACAGCTGGATGAAGTAAGTTCAGGTGAACCTAGAAAACACCGCTTTTGGCAAAGAATGCCAAAGCTGGTTCCTAAAAAATAGAATCGTAAGCTTATTCAATTAATATTAATGTGTTTAGACTTTACTAGAGTATTAGGCAGACAGTCATGGGCAAGTTTGTTTCATTAATTAAATTGCTGTGGCTTGGACCTGGATGGAGGAATACTATCAGTCAGTCACAGTTATTAGACTACTGGACAGTACAGTCTCCCCCTGTTAGACTGTACTCCCGTCAGTGGGGCAGGGATCGTCTCTAGCTGTTTGCAGAATTGTACATTCCAAGCCGCTTAGTACAGTGCTCTGCCCATAGTAAGCGCTCAATAAATACTATTGAATGACTATTTATTGAACATTTACCATGTACAGAGCACTGCCCCAAGGACCCGGGAGAGCACCATGCAATGGAATTAAGCGGACATGTTCTCAGACCATAATGAGCTCACAGACTAGAGGGACTAATAATGAAGAACAGAATACATGTTGATAGTCAAGTGAGGAAAGAGATGAGAGATAATGCAAGGAAATCTCTATTGTCTCTTCCAAGATATACCAGGGGAAGCACCTAATGGCGTTTTTGTTGTTGTCTTAAGCTGTCGAGTCATCCGACAGCCATGGACGCATCTCACTTGGGAACGCCCCACAATCCCCCTGAAGTCGTTCTGGTGATATGTATCCATAGAGTTTCCTTGGGAAAAATACAGAAGCGCTTGACCATTGCCACTTTCCACGCAGTAAACTTGAGTTGTCCACCCTCAACTGTCTCCCTTGCCACTGCTGCCTAGCACAGAGGAGTTTTGACTTGTAGCAGATTGCCTTCCACTCGCTAGCCACTGCTCAAGCTAGGCATGGAATGGGTATGCCTCTGCTTTGACTCTCCCGCCCATGGTTGAGACTGGTAGAATACTGGCAACTGTCCAGGTGTGACCGTGAGAGGGGAAAGCTAGCCCTAGCCCTAGCCCTAGCCCTACCCCTTAGCCCTAGCCTTAACCCTAACCCTGAACTTTACTCTAACCCTAACCCGAGCTTTACTCCTAAACTAGCCTTAACCATTACCCAAGGCCTTATCACCTAAACATCATTCATTCAGTCAGTCATATTTCTTGAGAGCTTTCTGTGTGCAAAGTACTGGATTAAATGCTAGGGAGAGTTCAATATAACACTAAGCTGACACTTTCCTTCCCACAGTGAGCTTGTAGTCTGGGGGGAGGGGGAGGAACAGACATCATCATGAAGAAAGAAAGCAAGAAAGAAATACATGAATGAATGAATGAATACATGAATACATTGCAGATCTGTAATCTCTGTAACCAAACTCTGTAACATCAACCTGAGCCCTATGACTGGCACAAAGTGCTAAACCTAACCGTAGTCCAGCTGTATCTGCCCCCACCCTCTGCTCCTCCCTCTTGCCCTCCGCTCAGCACCGTGCTCATTTATATATATTATTTATTACCCTATTTAGTTTGTTAATGAGGTGTACATCTGCTTGATTCTATTTATCTTGATGATGTTGTCTTGTTTATGTTTTCTTCTGTTTTGCTTTGCTGTCTGTCTCCCCCGTTCAGACCGTGAGCCCATCATTGAGCAGGGATTGTCTCTATCTGTGGCCGAATTATACATTCTAAGCACTTAGTACAGTGCTCTGCACATAGTAAGCGCTCAATAAGTACTATTGAATGAATGAATGAATGAATGAATGACCCTGTTTTGGGCCCTCCTCCTCCTCCTCCTCCTGATCCTGGCTATTTTTCTCCTCCTGTACCTGGATGTGGTCCTGGCCCCCCTCCTCCATCTTGGTTTGGCACTCTTCTTTCGCCTGCTACTGACGCTCTTCCTCTGGCTGGCCCTGGCCCTTCTCCTCCACCTGGTCCTGGCCCCCCTCCTCCACTGCAGCATGGTCCTCGTCCTCCACCTAGTCCTCGTCCTCCTCCTTGCCCTGGTCCCGGCCTTCCTCTGGAAACTTGTAATGGCCCTCCTCCTCCATCTGGTCCTGGACCACTTCCTTCTCCTTGTCCTGGCCCTCCTCCTGTGCCTGGTCCTGACCCACATCCTCCTTCTGGTCCTGGCCCTCCTCCTCCACTAGTGTTGGCCCTCCTCTTACACTTTGTCCTGGCACTCCACCTCGGCCGAGTCCAGGCCCTCCTCCTTGGTCTGGTCCTTGCCCTCTCCTCTTCTGGCTACCGGGCCCTCCTCCTCCTCTGCTTGGTCCTGACCCTCTCCCTCCACCTAGTCCGGGACCAACTCCGCCGCCTGGTCCTGGCACTCCTCCACCGCCTGGTCCTGGCTCTCCTCCACCGCCTGGTCCAGGACATCCTCCAGCACCTGGCCCTGGCCCACCTCCTCCGCCTGCTCCTGGCACTCCTCTTCCACGAGAAGCAGCGTGGCTCAGTGGAAAGAGCGCGGGCTTGGGAGTCAGAGATCATGGGTTCTAATCCAGGCTCCGCCGCTAGTCAGATGTGAGACCTTGGGCAAGTCACTTAACTTCTCTGTGCCTCAATTACTTCATCTGTCAAATGGGGATTAAAACTGTGAGCCTCACGTGGAACAAACCCATCACCTTGTATCCCCCAGCGCTTAGAGCAGTGCTTGGCACGTAGTAAGCGCTTAACAAATACCAAAATTTACTTTTATTTTAGTGGTCCTGGCCCTCTTCTATCCCCTGGCCCTGTCGCTCTTCCTCAACCTTGGAGCTGGACGTCCTCCCCCACCTGATCTTGGCTCTTCTCCTCAACCTGGTCCTCCACCTACTCCTCCTCCTGGCCCCATTCCTCCGCCTCGTCCTGACCCTCCCCCCTTCTTTGCCTGGGCCTAGTCCACCTCCTGTGCCTGGTCCCGGTCCTGGTTATCCTTCTCCGCTCGGTCCTGGCCCTTCACCAGTGACTGGTCCTGACCCTCATCCTCTTACTGCTCTTTGCCCTCTTCCTTTGCATGTTCCTGGCCCTCCTCCTCCACCTCTTCCTGACACTTCTCTTCTGCCTGATCCTGTCTCTCTTCCTCTGCCTGTTCCTGGCCATCCTTCTCTGCCCTGTCCTGGCCCTCCTCAAAGGTCTGGTCCCGACCCTTATCTCCCTCCTGCTCCTTGGCCTCTTACTTTACCTATCCCTAGCCCTCTTCTTCCAAATTGCCATAGGCCACCTCGGTGTTCTGGTCGTGACCTTCCTCCAGTGCCTGGTCCTGACCCTCTCTTCCTCTGTCTGGTCCTGGCCCTTCTCCTCCATCTAGTCCTGGATTTCCTCCTGCTTCTGGGACTGGCTCTGCTCTTCTGCCTTGCCCTCGCCCCCTTCATATACTTGGTACCAGTCCTCCTCCTCCACTTGGGTCCAGGACCTCCTCCTCTGCCTTTTCCTAGCCATCCTCCCACCAGTTGGTCCTGGTCCCCTCCTCCACCTAGTCCTCTCATTCCTCCTCCACCTGGTCCTCCCTCTTCTCCTCTGCCCTCTCCTGGCCTTCCTCCTCTACCCTGTCCGGGCCCTCCCCCTGGCCCTGTTCCTCACCCTCATCTTCCTCTTTTTGTTTGCCCTCTGTCTTTACCTATTCCTGGCCCTTCTCCTCCAACATGTTCTGGGCCACCTCCGCTGCCTGGTCATGGCCTTTCTCCTCTGCCTACTCCTGGCTCCTCTCCTCCACTGGTTCTAGGCCCTCTGCCTCGGACTGGTCCGAGCGCCCGTCCTCTGCCTCATCCTGGACACCTCCTCCGCCTGGTCCAGGGCCTCCTCCTGTGCCTAATCCAGCACCTCCTCCTCTGCCTTTTCCTAGCCAATCCTCCCACCGGCTGGTCCTGGCCCTCCTCCTCCATATTTTCCGGGCACTCTTCTTCGGCCTGGTCCTGGCCTTCCTCGTCCACCTGCTCCTAGACCTCTTCCTTCTGCTGCACCTGGCTCTCCTTCTTCGCTTGCTCCTGGAGGTCTCCCCCCCGCCCCCCGCATCTCGTCCTGGCCTTCTTCCTCGCCCTGGACTTGACCCTTCTACACCACCGGGTCCTGATCCTCCTCCTCCTCGGCTGATCCTGGACCTCCTCCTCTGATTGATCCCGGCACTCTTGCTTCTCTAGGCCCAGGCTGTTCTCATATGCCTGGTCCTGTCCCTCCTCCTCAGCCTGGGGTTAGACCTCCTCCTCCTCCTCCTAAGTCCGTTCCTGGCCCACCTCCTCTGCTGGATCCTGACTCCTCTTCTCTGCCTGCTGTTGGCCTTTCTCCTTCACCTGGTCCTGGATTTTTTCCTGTTCCAACATCCCGGCCCTCCCTCCACCGCCTGGTCCCGATGTTCCTCCTCCGCCTGGGCCTAGCCCTCCTCCTCTGCCGGGCGTTGCCTTCCCCTTGTGCCTGGTCTTGGCCCTCCTCCTTGGCCTGGTCCTGACCTACATCCTCCTCCTGCTCCTTGTCGTCTTCCTTTACCTTCTCCTGCCCATCCTCCTCCAACTTGTCCGGGGCCAGCTCCGTGGCCTTTCTATAATAATGATGATAATAATGTTGGTATTTGTTAAGCCCTTACTATGTGCTGAGCACTGTTCTAAGCGCTGGGGTAGATACAGGGTAATCAGGTTGTCCCACGTGAGGCTCACAGTTAATCCCCATTTTACAGATGAGGTAACTGAGGCACAGAGAAGTTAAGTGACTTTCACACAGTCACACAGGTGACAAGTGGCAGAGCCGGGATTCGGACTCATGACCTCTGACTCCCAAGCCCGTGCTCTTTCCACTGAGCCACACCACCTACTCCTGGTTCTTTCGCTCCCCCTGTTCTAAGGCCTTCACATCTGATTGGTCCTGGCCCTCGTCCTCCACATCATCCTGGGCACCTTCTTTTGCCTGGTCCCGGCCTTCCTCCTCCACCTGTTACTGACCTTCCTCTCCCGCCTGGCCCTACAACTCCTCCTCTGCTTTTTCCTAGCCATCATCCCTGCGCCTGGTCTTGGCTCTCTTCCTCCACTTGCTCCTCTGCCTGTTCCTGGCCCTCCTCCTCGACGTGTCCTTACCCTAAATCTTAGCATTGTCTTAACCTTAATCTTAACATTCCCCCTAGGGTTAGCCCTAACCCTAACCCTCACATAGGCATAACCCTTTCTCCTAGCTGTATCTCTGACTCTAATCTTTAACCTAACCCAAACATTAACACTATGCCTAGCCCTAGTCTTTGCCCTTAACCTGATCCTTATCCTTTCACTCTCGCAGGAGCCCTAGCCCTAACCTGAACCCTAATCCTATCCTGAATCCCAACCATAGCTCTAAATCTAACTCTACATCCAAACCTAGGCTTAGATCTAACATCTACTCTAGTTCTAACCTTAACCCCAAACTTAACCACAGTCTAACCTAACCCTAACCCTAACTCTTACTTTAACCCTAAACCTGGCCCTAAACCTACACATAACCAGATCTCTAGCCTGCTCTCAAAATCCACCCCCTCCCCTTGTGTCTTCGACCTCATTCCCTAACACCTTACCCTCTCCCTTACAGCCATTTTCAACTGTTAAGGCTAAGGCCAAGGACCCGGGCTTTTCATTCCTTCAATCATATCTATTGATCGCTTACTGTGTGCAGAGCAATGTACTAGGTGCTTGGAATGTACAATTCGGGAGCAGATAGAAACAATCCCTGCCCAACAATGGGCTCACCTTAGCTTTAACCCTAACCCTAACTTCAAAACTAACGCTATCTCTAACCCTAACCCTAACCCTAGCACTAAGCCTAGCTCTTACTCTAGCTTTAGCACTGGCCCTAGCTCTAACCCTAACCCTAACCTGAACCCTAACCCTACCCTAATCATAATCTTAACCCGAATTCTAACCCTTCAATCCATACTCTAACCCTAAAGTGCTCTCTAGCCTTAAGCATTGCCCTCTCCATAGGCTGAGGTTTAGACTTTGCCATAACCCTACCCTTTACCTTAACCCTAGCCCTAAACCTAAACCTAACCCTTACTCTACCTCTCCTTCTAACTCTAAATCTAAACCAAACCCTAACCCTTTAACAGTCTAAAGGGTTAACAGTCTAACAGTCTAAAGGGAGATTTTGTGACAAGAACGATGGTGCTGTTATCTACAGTGATGGAAAATTCCATGGTAAGATTTGATTCGCATGGAAAATAAAGAGTGCTGTTTTGGGAGTGTTAGGCTTGAGGTGACAGAAAGACAAGTCTAGCTCTCTTGAAGGTAGGAACAATAGAAGACTGCAGACAGTCAGCAAGATCAGTGCTATAGATGGAGATTTGAGCATCATCCTTTTAGAGGTGGTGTTGAAGCTATGGGATCAAATGAGTTTCCCAATGGAATGGCTGTAGATAGTGACTCGACGGGGACCCAGAACTCAATCTCGAAGGAATCCCAGTGTTAAGAGTGGGAAGCAGAGAAGGAGTCCATGAAGGGGACTGAGACTGAGCAGCCAGAGAGATAAGAGGAGAACCTAGAGAGGACTGTGTCAGAAATGCCTAGACTGGGTAGTGTTTCCAGTAGAAAGCGGTGGTTGACAGTGTTGAGTGCAGTTCAGAGATCAAGGAGCATTAGGATGTAATGGAGACTATGGAGGCTATCGGATTTGGCTAGAAGGAGATCATTCATGACTTTTGAGAAGACAGTTTCTGTGGAGTGAAGGGTATGGAAGTCAGATTGGAAGGGATCGGGGGGGAATTTGAGGCAGCGTGTGTAGACATCTCGCTCAAGGAGTTTGCAAAGGAATGGTAGGAAGGAGATTGAGTGATATAACTGGAAGGAGTTACGATGGTCAAAGGAGGGGTTTTTTTTAGCAGAAGGGAAGCATGGGCAAGTTTGAAGGTTGTGAGGAAGAAGCCACTGGAGACTGAATCTAGAGTCAATCCGTCTCTAATCCTAACCTTAGCCTTAGACCTAGCTCCAGCCTTATCCCCAAACGTCACCCTCACCCTAATCCTTGGCCTTGGCCTAGCTAGAACCCTAGCTGGAACCTTAACCCTAATCTTATAATACTAAGTTTACCCCTAGTCCAAACAATAACCCAAACGTAAACTTCAGCATAACCCGAAACACAACCCCAAAACGAAGTCTAACCCTAAACCTGTACCCTAGCCACTGACCTAACCTTAAGCCCAACACTATAACTTTAAATTTATAACCATAAATCGAAGCCTAAATGTAACCCCAACTTCAACCATCCCTACTCTAGAGTAGGCCAAATGTTAAACCTAACCATAACCTTAAGCCTAGCCTTAGCTCTAGATATAACAGTAACCTTAACTTTATCTCTACGCTTAAACCCAGCTCTAGCCCTAACCCCAACCCAATTCCTTACTGTACCCCTAACCATAGCAGTAGCTGGAAATTCAAGCTTAACCCTAACCTTAAACCTAACTTTAATTTTAGCCAGAACCCTAACACTAACCCTAGACTTAACTTTACTTTTAATCCTCTCCGCTGCCTTAACCCCTACCCTAACTTTCATCCTACGGTGCTAGAGCATGTTAAGTGTGCAACTTTTCTGAAACTCTGACACAGTCCTTGTGTCGAAACTCTCTCTAGTACCAAATGCCAAATGCAAGACTTTCAATGCAAGTCTTCCTTTCCACCTACTACAGAGTAACAAGATATGTCTGAAGTGATCCTTGCCCTGCATCGTATATCCTATCAAGTGCTTGTAGTTTTCTGCAAGTCTATCTTTCTTCTGACCTGCTTAATGGACAAGTTAAGTGAATGTGTGATTCTGTCTATTCTGTCAAAGTTGACTCTCTTCCCGAGACAGCTTACTCAATGCCATCGGAATTTTGATACTAACAAGTTCAAAGTTTTCAAAGAGCGCACATACGCGGTGCACTGAGCAGTTTAAGCCATTATCCCGAAAATGTATATAATCTTCTGGGAAGTGTCTCCCATTCACTTTGTATGGATATATAAGTTAAAGACCCGTCACCCTTGTCTAGCAAGGCAAGCGCGTTGAAACCCACCTGACACGAAATACCAAATGGGGGGCTTCTTGAAATTTCAAATGTCTAGGTACAGTGGCAAGACAGCAACAGAAGGTATCTGCACTTGATTCTTGCGCTGCATTGTATGGCTCATCAAGAGTCAGGTCTTCTGTGCAATTAATTTTATTGTCTACCTAAACAAAAGACACTGAGTATAACTGTGTTTCTCTCCATTCCGTAAAAGTCGCATGCGGTGATACTCTTGAGGCACAAAATTCCATGTTGATGTCGTATTGAAATTTCAATTGTGCTGTTCCACGTACAACAGCAATTGAAAAACCAAAGTTATCCACTTTGATCTGTGTCCTGCAGAGTACAGCCTATCAGGAGTCTTGTCTTCTGCATGCGCCAGTCTTTTTCTTTTCAAAGAATTTCTTAATTAAAGAGGTTAAGAATAAGTGTCTTTGTCTCCATTCCTTCAAAATCAAATGCCAAAGGGGAGCTTTGTGAAATTTCAAATGTACAGTTCCATATAACATAGTAGTACAGTAGCAGAAAGTTGGCTTACACTGATCCAGTGCAGGGCTCATCAAGAGTCTAATCTTCTAGGTGCACCTCATTCGTTATTTCCTGTTTTGAAGTCAAGGTAAAAGAATGTGTGATCACTGTTTAAAGAAAATACCAGCTCAAGGCTCTCTATTTCACTCTAAGTTGGCATTCGAGATCTTACATTAACCAAGGAAGAGAGTTGAATGAATGTGTGTTTCTCCCCATTGTGTCAAAGTCAATTAAGTCAACTCCACTGCCACAAAATTCTCAATAGACACTTCTTGAATTTTCAAATATTCAAATCCATATACAACAGCAAGACTTGTACATCGATCTTTGCCTTATCTTTGTACAGCCCATTAGGAGTTGAGTCCTCTGCAAGTGCCATTTTCTTTTTATCTTGTTTGTGTTTTTCTCTCAAATGTGTAAAAGTCACTCCCGAAGAAACCGCTGGGACACGATAGGCTTAAATGGGAGGTTCATGCAATTTCAACAGTTCGGGTCAATGTAAAATAGTCACTTGGGCTGATACCCTTCTGTTATGAAATGTTCAAGGGGAGCATGATGCAATTTCAAATGTTCAAGTCCACGTAAAATGGTAATACAGAAACAGAAGACTCTGACCCCGATTCTTACATTGTAGTATACAGCTCATCAGGAGTATAGAGTTCTGCATGAGCCATTGTTAAAATAAATCCTGCTGGCAAGGTTAAATACGAAGGGTGATTGAATATTTGTGTATCTCAATCTTATCAAAGGCTCTCTTTGAAAGTTCAAGCATTCAGTTTAATGTAACACAGCAAAGAGTCACAATCGATACCTACCCTGATCCTCGCCCCGTAAAGTGCTCAACACAAAAAGAATCTTAGTGTTCATGCAGAATCATTTTGCTTCTAGCTTGCTAAATAAGAGGGAATGTGTTAGGATACTTGCGTGGAAAGACCTTCCGCACAAAATGAAAAGCGGGAACCTCTGGATATTTTAACTGTTCAGTTCCATGTAAAATAGTAATACAGAAACAGAAGGACCTTACCTTCATTTGGTCATTAAAGTTTGCACCTCATCAAGAATCTAGTGTCTGTATGCACCTTTGCCTTCTACCCTTCTAGGTGGGTAAGTTAAATTAGAATGTTAATGGGAAGTGTGTTTTCCTCAATCCTGTCAAAGGCAGTTTGTTGTAACTTTTGTTGCATGAAATGTCGTTTGAAATCTTCTTGAAATTTCAAATATTCACTTCCATGTGAAACAGCAATACTGTGATAGAAGATATCATTTCCGATTCTTGTTTTACAACTGATCAGGAGTCTAGTCACCGCCATAAGTTATTTGTTCCAGCCTGATAAAATAAGAGTTGAATCTGCTTTTGTTCCATTCTAGGTTATTGACTTGGGTTAAAACTCCTTTGAACTGAAATATTGTATGTGAGCTTCATGAAACTTCAACTGTTCAGCTGATGTATAACAGTTCATATAGAAACAGAAGATGCTTACAAAGATCCTAGTATTGCATCATGCAGTCCTTCAGGAGTCTAGAGTACCGCAAGAACCATTTTCCCTCTATCTTGTTAAATAAGAAAGTTAATAGAACCCATAGTTCTCTCAAACTTAGGTAAGCGGTCAAACCCGCATGGTAGGAAATGAAGGAGGAATTCATGCAAATTTCATATGTTCAGTTTCATTTACAAAGAGCCATAAGGTGAGGAAAAATGCTTACAATGACGCTTGCTTCACAGTACTCAACAAAAAAGGAGTCTAGCTTTCTGCCTGAGTTTGCTTCTAGATTTTGCTAATTGAAAGTGAATGTGAAGAATGAATGCGCTTTTTCCCTAATCTGTAAAAGACACTTTGCTTTGAAACCCTTCAGGCACGTAATGCCCAAGGAGAGTTTCACAGAATTTCCTTTGTTCACTTCCACGTAAAATAATAATAAAGAAAAAGGAGTTGTCTACTTTGAGCTTTACACTACAGGTGTAGCCCATCAGCAATCCTGAGTTTTGTATGAACTTTTTTTCTGCTGTCTTGCTACGGTTCTCTCAAGCTTATCATGGGCTTTTGCATTGAAATCCGTATGGCAGGAAATGTCATATGGACCCACCACCTCCTCCCACTTCTTCAAATATTAATCTTCAGTTTCACGGGTGACAACAATGCAGTTAAGGAAGATGCCTACACCGATTCTTGTCCCGCCATGCTTCGCACAAAAGGACTCTCATCTTTTGTAGGAGCCAATGTTCTTCTAGCTCGCTGAGTTAGACTGAATGCTCTGAGTGAATGTTTGCTTTTTCCATTCCATAAAGTCACTTGATTTGACACCTCTCTGTGGCGAAATCTTGAAGTGCAGCTTCACGAATTTTCATCTGGTTAGTGCTGGGCTAAAATAATAATCAAGGAACAGAGGACGTCTACCTTGATCCTTGCCCTGTATTGTGCAGCCTATCAACAGTCTTGAGTTTGGTCTGAACCATTTTTCTTCTATCCTGCTAAATCGAATTAAGGAGGCTGTTTGAATTCTGGTTCTCTCAATCTTATTAAGCTTCTTGTGTAGAAACCCGTATGGCGTGAAATGTTACATGAAAGCGTTTCAGACTCAGAGGTTCAGTTCCAGGGATTACATGCAAATGCAGTAACTGAAGAAGTACCTTCTCTCGCAGTTTTCAACACAAAAGGAATCTAACTTTCCGTATGAGTCATTTTTCGTCTAGACTGCTAAGTAAGTGTGAATCTGCTGAGAGACTGGTGCTGGATTCGCGTTATGTTAACTGGGAGTTACATAAAATTTCAACTGGTTCAGCTGCAAGTCAAATCTTACTAAAGAAACAGAAGACACCTACTCTATCTTCTAGCTTATTAAATAAGTGAGAATGTGCTACCTGGCTGTGCCATTTCACCATTCTGTTAAAGTCACTAGCGTTGAATCTCCTTCTGGAACAAAAAGCTGTAAGGGAATTACTGTTCCGGATAAACTATGGAAACCAAAGAGGCTTACACCGAATTCAACGCGTCTTCAGATTTTAGATCGCACTTTCACGTATGACTGCAGTACAGTCTGTGTAAATATGAAAACTGATCTTTGTGTCGCAGCGGTCAGCACAAAAGGAGTCTAGTTTTCTGCATGAGTCACTTTTCCTCTAACCTTCTACGTTAAAGAGAAAGTGAAGACTTGAACGTGTGTTTTTTCCAGGCAGTAAAAGACCCTTGGTGCTGAAACCCTTCTGGCACGAAATGCACAAGGTCAGCTTCAAGGAATTTCACCTGTTCACCTCCTTGTAAAATAATACTACAGAAACAGAGGCTGTCAAACCCGATCTTTGCACTTCAGTGTGCAGCTCACCACCAGTGTCGAGTTCTGCACTGACCCACTTTTCTTCTATCCTGCTAAGTACTAGTGAATAGGAAAGTTGATTGAATGCTTTTTTCCTTATCTTAGCCTCTTTTCTGATCTTATCTTAGCCTCTTGGGTTGAAACCTGCGAAATGTCTTATGAACGCCTCTTAGAATTTCAAATATTCAGTTCTATGGGAGACAACAATACAGTTAAGGAAGACATCTTAACTGTCTTCCTTAACACTTAACATCATCACTTAACATCTACATCACTTAACATCACTTAACATCTACAGTGATCTTTGCTCTGCAGCACTTAGTGCAAAAAGAGTATTAGCTTACTCTCTGAGTTACTTTTCAAATAGCCTGCCAAATGAAAGTGAATATGAAGAATGTATGTCCGGTTTCTCCAATTTGTACAAGACCATTGCGGCTAAACCCCTCTGACACGAAATCCGCAAGGGAGGCTTTAAGGAATTTCTTCGATCTACATCCTTGTAAAAATGATAACAGAGAAACAGAAGATGTTTACCCTTCTCCTTGTAATACACTGTAGAGCTCATAAGCTGTTTTGAGTTATTTAGGTTCTTTTGATAGTTTTTCTTCTCTCCTGCTAAGTAAATTTAATAAAAAAGCTGAGCAAATGCGTGTTTCAATTTCAATATTAAGTTTCATGAACAACAAAATAATCAGAGAAGACAGATGCACCGATCTTGGCCAAGCAGTGTTCAAGTCAGAAGGCATGTAGTCCCCTTTTTGCTTGGGTCATTTTTTTCTTAGCCTCTTAAGAGAATAACTTTGAATGAACAATCTTTTAGCCTGCTAACTGAAGGTGAATGTGAAGAATGAAGGTGCGTTTTCCACAGTCTGTAAAAAACACTTGCCTTTAAACCCTTCACAATGGAATGCTTCACAATGGAGAGCTTCACAAAATTTCTGCTATACACTTCTATGTAAAATAATAATAAAGAAAAAGAAGATGTCTACCTTGAGCTTTACACTGCAATGAGCAGCCCATCAGCAGTCTTGAGTTCCATATGAATTATTTTTCTTCTATCTTGCCACGTAAAAAGTTACAAAAGAAAGTTGATTGAATGCTTGTTTCTTTCAAGCTTATCATGGTCTCTCGAGTTGAAACCCGTGTAGCACGAAATGTCATGTGACCCTCCTTGAGAGCAATGTGGTTAAGGAAGAAGTGCACACTGATCTCTGTCTCGCAGTGTTCCGCAGAAAAGGAGTCTCATCTTTTGGATGTGACATATTTTCTTCTAACCTGGTCAATTAGAATGTCCTGAGTGACTACATGTTTTCTCCATTCGGTAAAGTCACTTGAGAGGTGTCAACTTCTCTGGCGCAAAATCCTGAAGTACAGCTCCACAGAATTTCATCTGCTCACTGTACAACACAAAAATCCAGAAACAGAAGACTACTACCTTGATCCTTGCTAAAGCAATGTGCAGCTTACCAGCAATCTTGAGTTCTGTGTGAACCATTATTCCTCTATCCTGCTAAGTAGAGTCAAATAAAATAGTAGATTGAATGAAAGTCTGCTTCTCTTGTTAAGCTTCTTGCGAAGAAACCCCAATGGCATGAAATGCTATAGGAACGCTTCTCATCGTTCAGAAGTTCAGTTCCACGGATGGCAGCAAATACAGCAACAGAAGTTATCTACATTGATCCTTCTTCCACAGTTTTTGGGACAAAAGGAGTGTAACTTTCTGCATGAGTCATTTTTCTTCCTAGCCTGCCACATAAATGGGAATGTGTTGAGAGACTGGATGTTTTCTCCATTTCATAAAGTCTCTTGCTTTCACACTTTTCTGGCGCGATGTTATCTTGGGAAGGGGGGCTGGGGGTTCATGAAATTTCAGCTGGTTCTGCTGCAAACCAAATCGTACTACGGAAACAGAAGATGCCTGCACCGATCCTTGCCCTGTCTACGCAGCCTATCAGTAGTCTAGTTTTCTACATGTAACCACTTTTCTTCAATCTTCCTACGTAAACTAGATAAATGACCAAGTTAATTAAAGGTGTGTTTAATCTCATTCAACCTCTTGCGGTGAACCACCTATGGCACAAAATGCCACATTGAACTTTACCTCAACTTTCAAATGCTCACCTCCAAAAATCACAGAAGATATTGATCCTGCACAGATCCTTTCCTTACTGTATTCAGCACATAAGGTGTTTAGTGTTCTGCATGGGTCAGTTTTCTTCTGACCTGCTAAGAGTGGATGTGTTGAGTGAACATACCTTTTCTCTAGACAGTAAAGTTAACTTGCACTGAAACCTCTCTGGCACAGAATATTTTTCGGGGGTTTTCATGAAGTTGAAAATGTACAACTGTGGGTGAAAATGTAATACAGAAACAGAAGAGGCTTACTCTGATCCTTGCACTCCAATATGCAGCCCTTCACGAATCTATGAATTTTCTTTTTTACCCTGCTGGATAGGTAATTTAAATAGGTAAATTGAGGAAGTGGGTTGATCTATTAATCTTGTTAAAGTCACTGGTGCGGAACCCCGTGTTGCGTGAAATGCTATTAGATCCTCTTCTTGAAATTTCAGACAGTTTCATGGGCAACAGCAATAGAGTCATTTCAGATATCGACACTGTTCTTTGCTCTGCAGACTACAAAGCAACAGAAATGTAATAATTGGCATATGTGGTTTTTCTTCTAGTCTGCCTAATGAGTTGTGAAGGTGCTTCCTGGCTGTGCCTTTTCACCAGTCAATAAAAGTCACTTACGTTGAAACTCCCTCTGTCACAAAAGACTAAAATGGAGCTTCATGCAGTTTCAGATGTTCAGTTGCATGTAAAAAAGTTTATATCTAAAGAGAAGCGCCTTCAAATTTCAAATCTCCAGTTTCACCTCTTCCAGTCAAAGAAGATTCTTCCTACACAGTACTCAGCACTAAAGGAGTCTATTTTTCTGCACAAGTCATTTTTCTTCTAGTCTTCTACATTAAAGAGCCGGTGAAGAGTTGAACATGCGTTTTCTCCAATCGGTAAAAAGCCTTTGCGCTGAAAACCCTCTGGCACGAAATGGGCAAGAGAGACTTTAAGAAATTTCATCTGTTCACTTCCTCGTAAAATACAGAAACCGAAGCTGTCTACCCCTATCTTTGCATTACGATGTGCATCTATTCAGCAGTCTTGAGTTCTGCATGCCCCATATTTCTTGTATCCTACTCAGTATGGTTAAATGAGAAAGTTGATTGCATGCTTTTGTTTTCCTTCAGTCTGATCAAAACTTTTTGCGTTGAAACCCCTATGGTATGCAATATCATATGAACACTTCTTCGAATTTCATATCTTCAGTTCCACAGATGACAGCAAGATAGTTAAAGATGACGTCTACACTGATCCTTGCTCTGCAGTATCCAGCACAAAAGGAGTGTAGCTTTCTGCATGAGTCACAAGTATAAATGAAACAGAATAAACACGAAAGCCAGTGGTTTCATATTAAATACAATTTTTATGCCATTAAAGTGCTTTCTTTATAAAAACAAGCAGTGGGACAAAATAGACTCATTCATACCTTCACTAAAGTTGCCTAAATATCAGGAAAAGCGGTAGATCAAAAAGCTAAGATTCCAGATCAGATTGGCACTGTAGGTTGAAGATCGGGATAGCTATCACCTCTCACTCTTTTAACTGGAACTGAACATTTGCCATTTCAAGATGAGCCCATTTGGCATTTCTGGCTGGAAGCGTTCAAATGCAAAAGGCTGGAGAAAAACACATATCTACTCAACTTTTCTTAACTAATGGAAGAGAAGAAAAATGGTATATGCATAAGACTAGAATCCAGAACGGCTGTGTACTGCAGGACAGATAGCACTCTAATTAACTTCTAGGCAGAACTGAACAGTTGACATATCAAGAAGAGTCCATTTGGCATTTCAAGACAGAGTCGTTTTGATGCAGGTGACTCTTACAAAATTGGAGGGGAACACCCTCAACGTTTAGTAGGGTACCTTCAGTAGGTTAGAAGGGAGAAGTCAGTCATTTGGCTGAGCCCCAGACTCCTGATGTGTTGTAACATGCAGAGCCAAGGATTGGTGCAGATCTCCTGTGTTACTATATTGCTGTGGTACATGAAGCTGAGCATTTGATATTTCAAGAATAGTTGATATGGCGCTTTGTGTCATAAGGATTTCTTTGCATGGGGCTTTGATAAAATGGAGAAAAACACACATTCTATCAATTCCCTTAAGAAATAGGAGCAAGGCAAGTGTAATGATCATTCTAAACTGGATAGAAGAAAAAAGGTGAATGCAGGACACTAGTCTCCCATTGGGTTGCAGACAGCAATGCAAAGAACGTAGTAGACCTCTGTTTTAGTATTTTTATTTTACATGGTCCTGAATGATCAATAATATTAATTATGGAATTTGTTCAGCGCTTTAGTAAGTTTAGTACGTGTGCTTGCCAAACAACTGTTCTCAGCGCTGGGGAAGATACAAACCAATCAGGTTGTCTCACATGGGTTTCACAGTCTTAAAATCCCCATTTTATATATGAGGCATCTGAGGTACAGTGACGTTAAGTAGCTTGCCCATGGTCTCACAGCAGACAAGTGGTGGAGATGGGATTAAGACCCACGTTCTTTGGCTCCCAAGCCCGTGTTCTTTCCACTAAGCCACGCTGCCACTTTGCATTTCTTGACAGAGGGATTTCAACACAAGCAACTTTTACTCACTGGAGAAAACACACAGTCAGTTACCAAAGTCACATTTATTTAGCACGCAAGAAAAAAGAAATGACTGGTGTGAAGGCTATGATCATTTTGGGTTGAACGCTGTGGGTCAAGGATCAGTGTGAATATCTTGTGTTGTAAATGGAACCGAACATTTGTAATGTCCAAAAGCGTTCATGTCGTGTCGTAGGGTTGCAACGCAAGTGTCTTTGAGAGTACCACACAATCAATGAAATTTCTTATTTAGCTTTCCTACTTAATAGGTTACTCCTGAAGCTCTGTATATTGTTGTGTAAAGATCGGTGTAGGCATCTTCTGTTTCTGCATTGTTAATATTTGACTTGGAATTGGATAATTGATATTTCATGACGCTCCACTATCATTTCGTAGCGGAGGGGTTTCACCACAAGTCACTTTCACAGAATGGAGAAAAAGCATATTCACTAAACACATTAACTCGAAGCTGGCTAGAAGAACATTACCTCATGCAGAAGATTAGACTCCACTAATGCAGGGCAAGCAAAGATCAGCGAAAAACATCTTCTGTTGCTGCATTGCTGTTGTACATGGAATTGAACGTTTTCAAGAAGCACTCATATGGCAATTCGTATCACCCGGTGTTGAAACACGCTAGTGGCCTTAATAAAATTCAGAGAAACACACCTTCAATTAACTTCTCTATTTAACAACATGGCAAGTAAGATGGAACACACTCAGAAACTGGACTACTTTTGATCAAGGATCGGTGTAGGACATCTTCTCATTTTAACATTACGATTTTATTTGCAACTGAACAGTTGACACTTCACGGAGCTCCCATAAAACATTTTGTACCACAAAGCTTTCTACCCAATGACTTCTAAGAAATGGCGAAAATGTATAGTCATTCAACACATTCTTTCTTACTTAGTAAGCCAGAAGAGAAATGACTCATGCGAATATTAGGCTTCTTTTGTGTTACACACTGTAGGGAAAGATCTCTTTCTTCTGGGACTATTTTTTCATTGCACATGAAAATGAACATTTGAATTTGAAGTGGTGTATATGGTCTTTCATGCCACACGGGTTTCAACGCAAGGGACTTTGATAGGAATAAGAGAAAAACGCATTCAGTACACTTGTACTATTTAACTTCTCTATTTTGCAAGATAGAAGAAAAATGGTACATGCACAAAACATGAACTGCAATACCACAGTGCAAGGATAGGTGTACGCATCCTCTGCCTCTGCAAAAGACATCTTAACTAGATGAGAACATTTGAAGCTTAATGAAGGTTCGTTAGAACTTTTTGTGGCAGAGGGTTGGCTCTTTACAGAATGGAGAAAACTCACAGTCAGTATGGGCCACTAGACGACTCATGCAAAGACTAGGATTCTTTTGTGCTGAAAATGGCAGGTCAGGGATGATTATTTTGTGTGACTATTTTGTTGTGGTAAATGGTACTGGACATTAAGAATTTCAAGAAGCGTTCATGGAACTGAGCAAATGAATTATCATGAAGCTGGGATATTCCTTTATATTACACCGTGCTTTCAACGATGATATGCTTTCCCGAATGGCGAAAATGCTCATTCACTCAACACGTTCACTCTATCTTATCAGACTAGAAAAAAAAGACACATGAAAAGAGAGGACTAGACGTCTTCTGTCTTGAAGACTGAGAGGCATGCATTGGTACAACTTTCTCCTGGGACTATTTTGCTTTTTTGTTCATAAAATTTAATATTTGAAGTTTAAAGAAGGGTTTCTATGGTATTTGGTGTCATAGGAGTTTCAATGTATAGAAATATGAAAAGTTTGAGAAAAACTAGCATTCACTCAGCTTTCTCATTTAACTTTACTTAACAGGATAGAAGAAAAATGCTTCATACAGAACTCAAGACCCGTGATGAGCTGCACATTAGTACAGAGATCATAGTAGACTTCTTCTGTTTCTTTATTATTATTTTACATTGAACTGAAGAGCTGAAATTTTGTCCAGTTTACATTTAGCACTTTGAGGCAGAGGGCTTTGCAAGCAAGTGTCAGCTACAGATTAGCAGAAACGCAAATTCACTCTTCACATGCACTTTAACTTAACAGGCTAGAGGAAAAATGACTTATGTAGAAACCTAGACTCCTTTTGCGTTCAGTACTGTGGGGAAAAGATCAGATTTTCCGTGGGTGTACAGCTGGTAAGCGTAGAAGTGAAGATTTGAAATTTGAAGAAGCGTTCACAACGCATTTCGTGCCATAAGGGTTTCAAAGCAGCAGGCTATGATAGCAATGAAACAAGCATTCAATTAACTTTCTTTTACCTTTAACCTTTTACCTTTTACATAGCAAGATAGAAGAAAAATAGTTCATATAGATTTCAAGACTGCTGTGGGGCTGCACACTTAGAGTGCAAGGATCGGGGTAGACGGCTTCTGTGTCTGCGTCATTATTTTTACATGGCCCTGAACAGATGAAATTTCTTGACTCTCCCCTTGAGCAGTTCATGCCAGAGGTGTTTCAGCGCAAGTGCTTTTTACAGATTGGAGAAAGTGCACATTCATTCTTTACATTCACTTCGACTTAGCAGGCTAGAAGAAAAGTGACTCATGTAGAAAGCTACATTCTTTTGTGCTGGATACTGCAGAGCAAGGATCAGTGTAGACATCTTCCTTAACTACATTGCTGTCATCCGAGGAACTGAAGATTTGAAATTCGAAGAAGCTTTCATATGACATTTTGTACCATAGAGGTTTCAATGCAAGAAGTTTTGATCAGACTGAAGAAAAACAAAAGTACGCAATCAACTTTCTCATGTAGCCTTACTGAGCAGTATAGAAGAAATATGGGTTATCCAGAACTCACAACTGCTGAATACATGCACACTAGTGCAAAAAACAGGGTAGACAGCTTCAGTTTCTGTATTTTACAAAAACGTGAACAGATGAAATTTCTTGAAGCCACCCTTGCACATTTCGTGCCAAAGGGGTTTTACCGATTGGAGAAAACGCACGCTCAACTCTTCACCAGCTCTTTTTAATGTAGAAGCCTAGAAGGAAAATGACTGGAGCCGAAGACTAGACTCCTTTTGTGCTGAATACTGAGTGGGAAGAATCTTCCTTACCTGGAAGAGATGAAACTGAAGATTTGAAATTTGAAGAAGCTTCTGTTTCTATATAAACGATTTTACACACAACTGAATATCTGAAACTGCATGAAGCTCCCTTTTAGCCTTTTGTGACAGAGGGAGTTTCAACGCAAGTGACTTTTATTGAGTGGCGAAAAGGCACAGCCAGGAAGCACCTTCACAACTTGTTAGGCAGGCTAGAAGAAAAACCACATATGCTGATGATTAGATTCCTGTTGCTTTGTAGTCCGCAGGGCAAAGAACAGTGTCGATATCTGGAATTTCTCTATTGCTGCTGCCCATGAAACTGTCTGAAATTTCAAGAAGAGGATCTAATAGCATTTCGAGCCACACAGAATTCCGCACCAATGACTTTAACAAGATTAAAAGATAAACCCACTCTCTCAATATACTTATTTAAATTACCTACGAGCAGGGTAGAAAAGAAAATTCATAGATTCGTGAAGGGCTGCATATTGGAGTGCAAGGATCAGAGTAAGCCTCTTCTGTTTCTGTATTACATTTTCACCCATAGTTGTACATTTTCAACATCATGAAAACCTCCGATAGTATTCTGTGCCAGAGAAGCTTCAGTGCAAGTTCAACTTTACAGACTAGGGAAAAGTTATGTTCACTCAACACATCCACTCTTGGCAGGCTAGAAGAAAATTGACCCATGCAGAACACTAAACACCTTATGTGCTGAATACAGTAAGGAAAGGATCCGTGCAGGATCAATATCTTCTGTGATATTGGAGCTGAGTGTTTGAAAGTTGAGGTAGAGTTCAATATTGGCATTTTGTGCCATAGGCGGTTCACCGCAAGAGGTTGAATGAGTTTAAGCACACATTTAATTAAGTCTGTCATTTATTTAGCCTACGTAGGAAGATTGAAGAAAAGTGGTTACCTATAGAAAACTGGACTACTGATATGCCACATAAACAGGGCAAGAATCTGTAAGGCATCTTCTGTTTCTATAGTACAACTTGGTTTGCAGCAGAACCAGCTGCAATTTCCTGAACCCCCCCCCCCCCAGAAGTTAACATTTCGCACCAAAAGAATGTGAAAACAAGAGTCTTTATGAAATAGAGAAAACATCCAGTCTCTCAACACATTCCCATTTACGTGACAAGCTAGGAGGAAAAATAACTCATGCAGAAAGTTACACTCCTTTTGTCCCAAAAATTGTGGGAGGATCAGTGTAGATAACTTCTGTTACTGTATTTGCTGCCATCCGTGGAACTGAACTTTTGAACTATGAGGAGCGTTCCTATAGCATTTCATGTCATACGGGTTTCTTGGCAGGAAGCTTAACAAGAGAAACAGGCATTCAATTGACTATTTTATTTGACTCTACTTAGCAGGATAGAAGAATAATGGTTCACACAGAACTCAAGACTGCTGGTAAGCTACACACTGCTTTGGCAAGGATCAATGATCAAGTCTTCTGTTTTTTGATTATTATATTATATAGTGAACAGATGAAATTCTGTGGAGCTGCACTTCAAGATTTCACGCCAGAGAGGTTGACACCTCTCAAGTGACTTTACCAAATGGAGAAAACATGTAGTCACTCAGATCATTCTGTCTAACTGACCAGGTTAGAAGAAAAAATGTCACATCCAAAAGATGAGACTCCTTTTCTGCGGAACACTGAGGGACAAGGATCAGTGTAGACTTCTTCCTTAACCGCAGTGCTCTCACGGAGGGTCACATGACATTTTGTGCCTTACGAGTTTCAACTCAAGAGGCCATGATAAGCTTGAAAGAAACAAACATTCAATCAACTTTCTTTTGTAACTTTTTATGTAGCAAGAAGGAAGAAAAATAATTCATACAGAATTGAAGACTGCTGATGGGCTGCCCACTGCAGTGCAAAGCTCAAGGTAGACATCTTCTGTTTCTTTATTATTTCTTTATTATTATTTTACAAGGAAGTGTACAGAAGAAATTTTGTGAAGTTGGCAGGCTAGGAGGAAAAATGACTCATGCAGAAAGTTACACTCCTTCTGTCCCAAAAACTGCAGGAGAAGGATCTATGTAGATACCTTCTGTTACTGTTTTTGCTGTCATCCGTGGAACTGAACTTTTGAACTAAGAAGAGCGTTCATATAGCATTTCATGCCATATGGGTTTCTTTGCAAGAAGCTTAACAAGAGAAGAAGGCATCCCAACAACTATTTCATTTACTCTACTTAGCAGGATAGAGAAATAATGGTTCACACAGAACTCAAGATTGCTGGTAAGCTGCACACTGCTCTGGCAAGGATCAAGGTAGTAGTCTTCTGTTTCTGGATGTTTGTGTTATACAGTGAACAGATGAAATTCTGTGGAGCTGCACTTCAGGATTTCGTGCCAGAGAGGTTCATTCATTCAATAGTATTTATTGAGCGCTTCCTATGTGCAGAGCACTGTACTAAGCGCTTGGAATGAACAAGTCGGCAACAGATAGAGACAGTCCCTGCCGTTTGACGGGCTTAAAGTCTAATCGGGGGAGACAGACAGACAAGAACAATGGCAATAAATAGAGTCAAGGGAAAGAAAATCTCGTAAAAACAATGGCAACTAAATAGAATCAAGGCGATGTACATTTCATTAACAGAATAAATAGGGTAATGAAAATATATACAGTTGAGCAGATGAGTACAGTGCTGAGGGGATGGTTGACACCTCTCAAGTCACTTTACATAATGGAGAAAACATGCAGTCACTCAGAACATTCTAATTGACCAGGTTAGAAGAAAAAATGTCGCATCCAAAACATGAAACTCCTTTTCTGCGAAACACTGCAGGACACGGATCAGTGTGCACTTCTTCCTTAACCGCACTGCTCTCAAAGAAAGTCACATGACATTTTGTGCCATATGGGTTTCAGCTCAAGAGCTCATGATAAGCTTGAAAGAAACAAGCATTTAATCAACTTTCTTTTGTAACTTTTTATGTGGCAAGATGGAAGAAAAATAATTCATACAGAACTGAAGACTGCTGATGGTCTACCCACTGCGGTGCAAAGCTCAAGGTAGACATCTTCTGCTTCTTTATTATTATTTTACATAGAAGTGTACAGAAGAAATTTTGTGAAGCTCCCCTTGAGCATTTCGTACCTAAAGGGGTTTTAAGGCAAGGTTCTTTTACAGATTGCGGAAAACGCACATTCATTCTTCACATTCACTTTCAATTAGCAATCTAGACGAATGTTCATTCACATTCTTAGCAGGCTAAAAAAAATTACCCGTGCAAAAAGAGGAGTAGATGCTGTCTGATTTGAACACTGCCTGGCATGGATTCGTACACTTGTCTTCTCTGACTATTTTGCTGGTTATGAAACGTAATATTGGATATTGAAACAAACATTCACTCAGCTTTCTAACTTAGCAGGAGAGAAGAAAAACTATCAAAAGAACCTAAAGAACTCAAGACAGCTTATGAGCTCCACAGTACAAGTAAAAGTACAAGGATGGGGTAAACATCTTCTGTTTCAGTGTTTTTATTTTACAAAGTAGAGCGAAGAAATTCCTTAAAGCCCTTCTTGAGCATTTCATGCCACAGGAGTTTCGGCGCAATGGTCTGGTACAGATTGGAGAAACCGGACATGCATTCTTCACATTCACTTTCATTTGGCAGGCTATTTGAAAAGTAACTCACAGAGAAAGCTAATACTCCTTTTGCACAAAGTACTGCAGAGCAAGGATCAGTGTAGACATCTTCCTTAACTGTATTACTGTCACCCATAGAACTGAAGATTTGAAATTCTGAGAAGCGTTCATAAAACATTTCGTGCCATACAGGTTTCTACACAAGAAGCTAAGATAAGATCGGAAAAGAGGCTAAGATAAGGAAAAAAGCATTCAATCAACTTTCTTATTTAGTAGTACTTAGCAGGATAGAAGAAAAATGGGTCTGTGCAGAACTAGACACTGTTGATGAGCTGCACACTGCGGTGCAAAGTTCGGAGTAGACAGCTTCTCTTTTTGTAGTATTATTTTGCAAGGAGGTGAACAGGTGAAATTCCTTGAAGCCACCCTTGAGCATTTCGTGCCTGAAGAGTTTCAACACCAAGGGTCTTTTACTGCCTGGAAAAAAAGTAAGTTCAACTCTTCACTTTCTCTTTAACGTGGAAGGCTAGAGGAAAAATGACTCATGCAGAGAACTAGACTCCTTTTGTGCTGAGGCTGCGGCGCAAAGATCAGTTTTCATATATACACTGACTGTACTGCAGTCATACGTGGAAGTGAGATCTAAAATTTGAAGAAGCGTTGAATTTGGTGTAAACATCTTCTGTTTCCATAAAAACTAGTTTATCCGGAACAATAATTCCCTTTAAGCTTTTGTGTCAGAGGGAGTTTAAAGTGACTTTAACTGAATGGTTAACGGGCACAGCCAGGTAGCCCATTCACACTTATTTCATACACTAGAAGATCAGTGTAAACGTCTTCCATTCCTTTCGTACGATTTGACTTGCATCTGAACCAGTTGAAATTTTATGTAACTTCCAGTTAACATATCGCACCAGAAGGGTGTGAAAGAATAGAGTCTCTCAGCACAAGTCTCTCAACACATTCACTTACTTAGCCGTCTAGACGAAAAATGACTCATGCAGAAAGTTAGACTCCTTTTGTGTTGAAAACTGCGAGAGAGGGTAGATATCTTCAGTTACTGTACTTGCATGTCATCCTTGGAACTGAACTTATGAAGTCTGAAGCGCTTTCATATAACATTTCGCACCATACGGTTTCTACGCAAGAAGCTTAATACGATTGACAGAACCAGAATTTAAACAACTTTCTTATTAAATTCTACTTGGCAGGAAAGAAGAAAAATTGTTCACATCAAACTCAAGACTACTGATAAGCTGCACACTGCAGGGCAAAGATCAAGGTAGACGTCCTCTGTTCCTTGATGATTATTTTAGCCCGACACTGAACAGATGAAAATTCGTGAAGCTGCACTTCAGGATTTCGCCACAGAGAGGTGTCAAATCAAGTGACTTTATGGAATGGAGAAAGCAAACATTCACTCAGAACACTCAGTTTAACTCAGCGAGTTAGTATGAGAATATTGGCTCATACAAAAGATGAGAGTTCTTTTGTGTGAAGCACGGTGGGACAAGGATCAGTGTAGACATCTTCCTTAACTGCATTGTTGTCAACCGTGAAACTGAAGATTAATATTTGAAGAACTAGGGGGAAGTGGAGGGTCCATATGACATTTCCTTCCATACGGATTTCAACGCAAAAGACCATGATAAGCTTGAGAGAACCTTAGCAAGATAGAAGAAAAATAGTTCATAAAGAACTCAGGACTGCTGATGACTGCAGTGTAAAGCTCAAAGTAGACATCTTTTTTCTTTATTATTTTCTTTTTTTTCTATTATTTTTCTTTATTATTATTTTAAATGGAAGTCAACAGAGGAAATTCCGTGAAGCTCTCTTTGGGCATTTCGTGCCAGAAGGGTTTCAACGCAAGGTGTCTTTTACAGATTGGGGAAAACGCGCATACATTCTTCACATTCACTTTCAATTAGCAGGCTAGAAGCAAAATCTAGAAGCAAACTCAGGCAGAAAGCTAGTCCCCTTTTTTTGTTGAGCACTGTGAAGCAAACGTCATTGTAGGCATTTTTCTCTCACTTTATGTCTCTTTGTAAATGAAATTGAACATTTGAAATTTGAATGAATTCCTCCCCCATTTTGTACTATACGGGTTTGAACGTTTAGCTAATTTTGAGAGAACTATGCGTTCTATCAACTTTCTTATTTAGGAGGATACAGGAGAAAAGGTTCTTGCGGGACTCTAGACTCCTGATGGGCTGTGTAATGCAATACCAGGATCTTTGTAAGCATCTTCTGTTTCTATATGAACTGCTATACATCAGCTGAACAGTTGAAGTTTTATGAAGCTCCCATACAATATTTCGGTTCAAAGGAGTTTCAACCCAAGTGAATGGTCTAGAATGGAGAAAACACAGATTCAACTCTTACTTTATCAAGCTGGAACAAAAAACTTATGGCACTGACTAGACTCCTGATCGGTTGTAAAACAAGAATCGGAATAGATGTCTTCTATCACAGTATTGCTGTTTCGCATGGAAGTGAATATTTGAAATTTCAAGAAGAGTTCATATGGCATTTCATGCAACAAAGGTTACAACCAAGTGCCTTTGACAGGACTGAGGGAAACACACTTCCCATCAACTTTCTAATTTAACTTGCCAACCTAGAAGGGTAGAAGGCAAAAGTGCATACAGACACTAGATTCTTGATGAGGTGCAAATGTTAATGCCCAAATGAAGGTATGGTCTTTCTGTTTCTGTATTACTACTTTACATGGAACTGAACAGTTAAAATATCCAGACGTTCCCGCTTTTCATTTTGTGCGGAAGGTCTTTCCACGCAAGTATCCTAATGCATTCCCTCTTATTTAGCAGGCTAGAAGCAAAATGATTCTGCATGAACACTAAGATTCTTTTTGTGTTGAGCACTATACGGGGCGAGGATCAGGGTAGGAATCGATTGTGATTCTTTTGCTGTTTTACATGAAACTGAACTCTTGAACTTTCAAAGAGAGGCTTTGATAATATTGAGATACACAAATATTCAATCAACGTTCTTATTTAAACTTACCAGCAGGATTTATTTTAACAATGGCTTATGCAGAACTCTAGACTCCTAATGAGCTGTATACTACAATGTAAGGTTCGGGGTCAGAGTCTTCTGTTTCTGTATTACCACTTTACGTGGACTTGAACATTTGAAATTTCATCATGCTCCCGTTGTACATTTCATAACAGAAGGGTTTCAACCCAAATGACTGCTACAGAATGGAGGAAAAACATAGTCACTCAACACATTTACTCTTATTTAGTAGGCTAAAACTGCATACACGAAGAACTAGACTCCTATTGTGTTGAGAACTGCAAGGCAAGAATCAGCATAGCTCAGGGGAAAGAGCACGGGCTTGGGAGTCAGAGATCATAGGTTCAAATCCCGGCTCCGCCACATGTCAGTTCTGTGACTGTCGGCAAGTCACTTAACTTCTCTGCGCCTCAGTTACCTCATCAGTAAAATGGGAATTGAAGCTGTGAGCCCCACGTAGGACACCCTGATCACCCCGTATCTACCCCAGCACTTAGAACAATGCTCTACAAATAGTAAGCGCTTAACAAATACCAACAAATACCAACATTATTATTGTAGTTGTCTTTTGTAACAATATTTTTAGTCTATGTGGAACGGAACATTTGAATTTCAAGAAAAGTTCTTACGGTATTTTGTGCTATACAGGTTTGCATGTAAATGGCTTTGACAGGAAAGATAGTAATTTCACATTCAGTCAACTTTCATATTAATCTAGCTTATGTAGCTGATAGGATAAAACTGGTCCATGAAGACCCTAGACCCCTGATGGTCTGCATGCTGCAGCACAAGAATCAGTGTTGACGTTTTCTGTTTCTGTATTACTATTTTAGATGGAACTGAACATTTGATAGTTCATGAAGCTCCTTTTGAACATTTCTTGCTAGAAGAGTTTCAGCCCAAGTGTCTACAACAGGACTGAGAGAAACACATATAATAATCTACTTTCTCAATTAACTTTGTATTTTGCCAGGTAGAAGAAAAATAGTAAATGCAGAACAGTAGACACCTGATGCCCAGCAACCGGCAGTATAGGCATCTGCTGGTTCTCTATGACTATTTCACATGGACCTGCACTGTTGAAATTGCATGACCCTCCCATTTAAGCATTTCGTGACCCAGCGGTTTCAACGCGAATGACTCTTACACAATTGAGAGAAAAACACTAGCAAGATAAAAAGAAGACTCAACTCCCGATGGGCTGTACAAAGGTAAGGCAAGGACCGGTATAAAGTTCTTGCTGTTGTATATGGATCTGAATATTTGAAATTGCAAGTGATGTCTATTGAGCATTTTTTGCCAGTGGAGTTTCAACACACCTAAGTGACTTTGACACAATGGAGAGAAACACACATTCATTCAACTCTCTTCCTTGGTTAATGTAAGATCTCAAATGACAACCTAGAGTGAAATAGAAAGCCTTGAGCTGGTATTTTCTTTAAACAGTGATCACATATTCCCTTACCTTGACTTCGTAACAGGAAATTATGAATTGGGTACACGTAGAAGACTAGACTCTTGATGAGCCCTGCACTGGATCAGTGTAAGCCGATATATAATATATGGCACTATATATTATATAACATAACTACTATGTTATATGAAACTGTACATTTGAAATTTTACAAATCTCTCCTTTGGCATTTGATTTTGAAAGAATGGAGACGAACCACTTAATCTCAACCTTTTTAAGTAAGAAATTCTTTGAAAAGAAAAAAGAATGGTACATGCAGAAGACAAGACTCCTGATGGGCTGTACTCTGCAGGACACAGATCAAGGTGGATACCTTCGGTTTCTGAATAGCTGTTGTACGTGGAACAGAACACCTGAAATTTCAATAAGACAGCAACATGAAATTTTGTGCCTCAAGGGTATCACCACAAGCGATTTTTATGGAATGGAGAGAAACACAGTTATACTCAATGTCCTTTGTTTAGGTAGACAATAAAATTAATTACACAGAAGACCTGACTCTTGATGAGCCATACAATGCAGCGCAATAATCAAGTGCAGATACCTTCTGTTGCTGTCTTGCCACTGTACCTGGACATTTGAAATTTCAAGAAGACCTCATTTGGTATTTTGTGTCAGGTGGGTTTCAACGCATTTGCCTTGCTAGACAGTGGTGACTGATCTTTAACTTATATATCCCCACAGAATGATTGGGAGATGCTTCCCAGAGGATTATAAGGATAATGGCTTAAACTGTTCAGCACACTACCTATGTGCGCTCTTTGAAAATCTTGAACTTGTTAGTATCAACATTCCTACGGCATTGAGTATGTTGTCTTATGAAGAGAGTCAACTTTGACAGAATAGACACAATCACACATTCACTGAACTTGTCCACTTAGCAAGACAGAAGAAAGATAGACTTGCAGAAGACTACAAACCGTTGATGAGATATACGTTGCAGGGCAAGGATCAGTGCAGACATCTCTTGTTACTCTGTAGTACATGGAAAGGAAGACTTGCACTTTCCAGAGCCCGTATTGCATTTGGTACTAGAGGGAGTTTCAACACCAGGACTGTGGCAGAGTGGAGAAAAACACATTCACTCAATTTTCCTTTTTTGCAGGAAAAAAGGCATACCAAAGACTAGACTCTAGTTGGGATGTATATTGGAAGATGAGGATCCTATAAATGGCGTTTGCTAGAATACAAAGCCCAGAACATTTGTAATTTCAAAAGAGCCCATTTAGCATTCCATTTCAGAAAGGTTTGCACACTTGACATGCTCTAGCATCGTAAGATGAAAATTAGGGTAGGGGATGAGGCAACGGATAGGATTAAAAGTAAAGTCTAGGGTTAGTGTTAAGGTTCTGGCTAAAATTAAGCTTAGGTTTAAGATTAGAGTTAAGCTTGGGTTTCCAGCTACTTCTGTGGTTAGGGGTACAGTCAGGGATTGGGTTGGGGTTAGGGCTATAGCTGGGTTTAAGTGTAGTGTCAAAGTTAGGGTTACTGTTAGATCTAGAGCTAAAGCTAGTTCATGGCTATGGTTAGGTTTAACATTTCGGCTACGCTAGTGTAGGGATGGTTGAAGTTGGGGTTACATTTAAGCTTCGATTTATGGCTATAAATTTAAGGTTATAGTGTTGGGCTTAAGGTTAGGTCAATGGCTAGGGTACGGGTTTAGGGTTAGACTTCAGTTTGGGGCTGTGTTCCAGGTTATGCTGAAGTTCACGTTTGGGTTATTGTTAGGACTAAGGCAAAAATTAGTATTATAAGATTAGGGTTAGGGTTCCAGCTAGGGTTCTAGCTAGGCTAAGGCCAAGGAATAGGGTGAGGGTGAAGTTTGGAGCTAGGGCGGAGCTAGGTCTAAGGCTAGGGTTAGAGACGGATTAACTCTACATTCAGTGTCCAATGGCTTCTTCCTCACAACCTTAAAACTTTCCCATGCTTCCCCTATCCTAAAAAAACCCCCTCCCTTGACCCTCACAACTCCTTCCAGTTATATCACTCCATCTCCTTCCTACCATTCCTTTGCAAACTCCTTGAGTGAGATGTCTACACATGCTGCCTCAAATTCCTCTCCTTGATCCCTTCCCATCTGACTTCCATCCCCTTCACTCCACAGAAACTGTCCTCTCAAAAGCCATCAATGATCTCCTTCTAGCCAAATCCAATGGCCTCCATAGTCTCCATTACATGCTAATCCTCTTTGACCTCTGAGCTGCCTACAACACTGTCAACCACCGTCTTCTACTGAAAACACTACCCAATCATGACATCTCTGACACAGTCCTCTCTAGGTTCTCCTCTTATCTGTCTGGCTGCTCAGTCTCAATCTCCCTCATGGGCTCCTCCTCTGCTTCTCACTCTTAACTCTGGGGTTCTTTTGAGACTGAGTTCTCAGTCCCCTTCGAGTCACTATCTACAGTCATTCCATTGGGAAACTCATTTGACCCCATGGCTTCAACTACCACCTCTAAGAGGATGATGTTCAAATCTCCATCTATAGCCCTGATCTCGCTGACTGCCTGCAGTCTTCCATTTCCTCCTGCCTTCAAGAGATCTAGATTTGTTTGTCTTCCTGTCACCTCAAGCCTAACACTCCTGAAACAGAACTCTTTATTTTCCAGCCCAAATCAACTATTACCCTTGAATTTCCCATCACTGTAGATAACAGCACTATCGTTCTTGTCACGAAATACCCCTTTAATAATAACAGTGGCATTTGTTAAGCGCTTAATATGTGAAAAGCATTGTTTTAGGGGCTAGGGAGATACAGGGAGATCGGATTGTCCCACGTGGTGCTCACAGTTTTAATCCCCATTTTACAGATGAGGTCACTGAGCCCCAGAGAAGTTAAGAGACTTGCCCACAGTCACACAGCTGATAATTGACAGAGACAGGAGTTGAACCCATGACCTATGACTCCTAAGCCCAGTCTCTATCCACTGAGCACTCTGCTTCCCGTTAGCCAGTGGGTCTGTTGTTGGGCAGGGATTGTTTCTATCTGCTCTCGAACTGTACTTTCCAATCATTTAGTACATTGCTCTGCTCCTTGCTCCTTGGCCTTAGACTTAACAGTTGAAGATTGCTGTAAGGGTGGGGGTAAGGTGCTAGGGAATGAGGTCGAAGACACAGGGGGGAGGGGGTGGATTTTGAGAGCAGGCTGGAGATCTGGTTATGTGTAGGTATAGGGCCAGGTTTAGGGTTAAAGTTAGAGTTAGGGTTAGGGTGAGGTTAGACTGTGGTTAAGTTTGGGGTTAAGGTTAGAATTACAATAGGTGTTAGGTCTAAGACTAGGTTTGGATTTAGAGTTAGATTTAGAGCTACGGTTGGGATTAAGGATAAAATTAGGGTTCAGGTTAGGGTTAGGGCTCCTGCGAGAGTGAAAGGATAAGGAAAGGATAAGGAAAGGATAACCTGAGTTAAGGGCAAAGATTAGGGCTAGGCATAGTGTTAATGTTTAGGCTCGTTTAAAGATTAGAGTCAGAGTTACAGCTAGGAGAAAGGGTTCTGCCTATTACCGATTTCGCTTGTTATTGTTTATTGTTGTCAGTGCTGCCACCCACCTCTCTGGCCTCACCATGTCCCTTCCCCCCTCCTCCCTCCCGCCCCTTCCTATCCTCCCCTTCCTCTCTCTCGCTCAGGTCTTTCCCGCTCTCTCCTCTGCCTCCTCCCCCCCTCCCCTCCCCAACCCTAGAACCTCACTTTACCAGTGCTACCCCTCTTCCCCCTCCCCCTACTCTCCCCCCGACCAAACCCCCTCCTCACCCCCTCCCCCCTTCTCTCTTCTCCACCCACGGCCCATCCCAGTCCTCCTATCCCACCGCTACCCCTCAACACCCTCTCCCCGTACAGGGCCCCGCCACCTCCTTCCCATCCAAACCCTCCCCTCCCCCCGCTCTCCCCCCCCCGACTTGCACCCACAGCTACTTTCAAGTGTGGTATTTGGAACCCCCGCTCCATTACAGGTAAACTACCTTTCGTCCATGACCTTTTCCTCTCCTGCTCTGTCTTCCTCGCCCTTTCAGAAACGTGGCTCACTCCCGAAGACACGGTCTCCGCCGCTGCTCTCTCCAGCGGAGGCCTCTCCTTCTCCCACTCCCCCAGACTCACCGGTAAGGGAGGAGGCGTCGGCTTCCTCCTCTCGCCCCGTTGCCGCTTCCGCACTATCCCTCCTCCCCCCTCCCTCTCCTTCCCCTCCTTCGAAGCCCATATCATTCGCCTCTACCACCCTCTCCAGATACTTGTCGCTGTCATCTACCGCCCTCCCGGTCCTACCTCCGACTTCTTCAACCACCTAGACCCCTTTCTCACCTTCCTTTTCTCCTTCTCTCTGCCCTCTCTGATCCTCGGAGACTTCAACATCCATATGGATGTACCCGACGACTCCTCTGCCGCCCGCCTGCTATCCCTCCTCGACTCTGCTGACCTCCTGCTCCACCATACCGCGCCCACTCACTGACTGGGTCACACCCTCTATCTCGTCATCTCCTACCGCTGCACTATCTCCTCCCTCACCAACTCTGAAATCCCACTCTCTGACCATAACCCTCACCTGCCTCATCTCTCACACTCCCTCCCCTTGCAAATCTTTGCTACTGCCCCACAGAAACCTCTGCTCTATTGATCCCATCCGTCTTTCCAAAAGCATCTCTCCTCACCTCGCCGCCCTGTCCTCACTTCCTACTCTCGATGATCAGGTCTCCGCTCTCAACCCCACCCTCTCTACTCATCTCGACTCTCTCGCCCCCCTTTCCCTCCGCCGCTCTCGCTCCACTAACCCACAGACATGGATCACCTCCTCTGTCCGCCTCCTACCTTCCTATGCTCGAGCTGCTGAGCGCTGCTGGGGAAAGTCCAAACACCAAGCCGACCTCACACACTTCAAGTTTATCCTTTCCTGCCTTAACTGTGCCCTCTCCTCCGCCAGGCAAAACCTCTTCTCCTCCCTCATCGACACCCATACCCGTCACCCCCGCCAACTGTTCCGGACTCTTTAACTCTCTCCTTAGGGCCCCTGTTCCTCCCCCTCCCCCATCTCTCACCCTCAATGATCTGGCCACCTACTTCATCACAAAAATCAACACAATCCGGTCTGAGCTCCCCAAAGTCACCCCTCCCCCTCTCCCCTCCCCCCCCACCAACCCTCTCCCCTACTTTTCCATCCTTCCCTGCAGTATCCTCAGAGGAGATCTCCTCCCTCCTCGCAAGTGCCACCCCCTCCACCTGCACCTCGGACCCCATTCCCTCTCACCTTATAAAAAACATCATCCCTGCCCTCCTCCCTTCCTTAACTTCTATTTTTAACCACTCAATCTCCAATGGCTCCTTCCCCTCTGAGTTCAAACATGCCCACGCCTCCCCCATCCTAAAAAAACCCGGTCTCGACCCCACTTCCCCTTCCAGTTATCGCCCTATCTCCCTACTAGCCTTCCTTTCCAAAATCCTAGAACGAGTCATCTACAATCGCTGCTTAGAATTCCTTAACTCCCATTCTCTCCTGGACCCCCTCCAATCTGGCTTCTGTCCCCTCCACTCTACCGAGACTGCTCTCTCTAAGGTCACCCATGACCTCCTTCTTGCCAGGTCCAATGGCTCCTACTCCATTCTAATCGTCCTTGACTTCTCTGCTGCCTTTGACACTGTCGACCATCCCCTCCTCCTCCACACCTTATCTCACCTCGGCTTCATGGACTCTGTCCTCTCCTGGTTCTCCTCTTATCTCTCTGCCCAGTCATTCTCGGTCTCCTTCGCAGGCGCCTCCTCCCCCTCCCATCCTTTAACTGTTGGAGTTCCTCAAGGGTCAGTTCTTGGCCCTCTTCTGTTCTCCATTTACAATCACTCCCTCGGTGAACTCATTCGCTCTCATGGCTTTGACTACCATCTCTACGCAGATGACACACAGATCTACATCTCTGCCCCTGTCCTCTCCCCCTCCCTTCAGGCTCTCATCTCCTCCTGCCTCCAGGATGTCTCCACCTGGATGTCGGTCCACCACCTAAAACTCAACATGAGCAAGACTGAGCTCCTCATCTTCCTCCCAAGCCCGGTCCTCTCCCAGATTTCCCTATCACCATGGATGGCACGACCATCCTTCCTGTCTCTCAGGCCCGCAATCTTGGTGTCATCTTTGACTCGTCTCTCTCGTTCACCCCACACACCCTATCCGTTACCAAGACCTGCCGGTTTCTCCTTTACAATATCGCCAAGATCCGCCCTTTCCTCTCCACCCAAACGGCTACCTTACTGCTACAGGCTCTCATAATATCCTGGCTGGATTATTGTAATAATAATAATGATGGTATTTGTTAAGCGCTTACTATGTGCCGAGCACTGTTCTAAGCGCTGGGGTAGACACAGGGGAATCAGGTTGTTCCACGTGGGGCTCACAGTCTTCATCCCCATTTTACAGATGAGGTAACTGAGGCACAGAGAAGTTAAGTGACTTGCCCACAGTCACACAGCTGACAAGTGGCAGACCTGGGATTCGAACTCATGACCTCTGACTCCCAAGCCCAGGCTCTTTCCACTGAGCCACGCTGCTTCTCTATTGTGTCAGCCTTCTCTCTGATCTCCCTTCCTCCTCTCTCGACCCACTCCAGTCTATTCTTCACTTTGCTGCCCGGCTCATCCTCCTGCAGAAACGATCTGGGCATGTCACTCTCCTTCTTAAACACCTCCAGTGGTTGCCTATCAACCTCTGCTCCAAACATAAACTTCTCAGTCTAGGCTTCGAGGCTCTCCATCACCTTGCCCCTTCCTACCTCTCCTCCCTTCTCTCTTTCTACTACCCACCCCGCACGCTCCGCTCCTCTGCCGCCCACCTCCTCACCGTTCCTCAGTCTCGCCTATCCCGCCGTGGACCCCTGGGCCATGTCCTCCCGCGGTCCTGGAATGCCCTCCCTCCTCACCTCTGCCTAACTAATTCTCTTCCCCTCTTCAAAACCCTACTTAAAACTCACCTCCTCCAAGAGGCCTTCCCAGACTGAGCTCCCCTTCTCCCTCTACTCCCTCTACCGTCCCCCTTCACCTCTCCGCAGCTTAACCCTCTTTTCCCCCCATTTCCCTCTGCTCCTCCCCCTCTACCTTCCCATCCCCTCAGCACTGTACTCGTCTGCTCAACTGTACATATTTTCATTACCCTATTTATTTTGTTAATTAAATGTACATCGCCTTGATTCTATTTAGTTGCCATTGTTTTTATGAGATGTTCTTCCCCTTGACTCTATTTATTGCCATTGCTCTGTCTGTCTGTCTCCCCCGATTAGACTTTAAGCCCGTCAAATGGCAGGGACTGTCTCTATCTGTTGCCGACTTGTTCATTCCAAGCGCTTAGTACAGTGCTCTGCACATAGGAAGCGTTCAATAAATACTATTGAATGAATCTGAGGGTTAAGGGTAGGGTTAATCCTAGGGGGAAGGTTAAGATTAGGGTTAAGACAATGCCTAGATTCACGGTAAGGACCCATCCTAGGGTTTAGCTTACACTTAGGTTTAGGGCTTGCAAGAGGGTAAGGGGTAGATCTAGTCTTTGGACTAGAGTTAAGGTTGGCGTTAGAGTTGGGGGTAGGGCATGGGAGTTCCTATGGCATCTTGTGCCATACAGGTTTCAAATGCAAGTGGCTTTGAAAAGATCGAGAGAAACTCATGTTCAATTAACTTTCTAATTTAAAATGCCTTCCTCGCAAGCTAGAAAAAACCCCGTGAGACTCCTACTGGGCTGCAGCAGGAGCACAGTGCAAGATCGGTGTACACATCTTCTTTTTCAGTAATACTATATCACATGAACCTCATTGTGCAGAAAGCTTTCAGCGCAAGAGACATGTACAGAATGGAGAACAAGTACAGTCACTCAACATATTCACTCATTTAACAGGCTAGAAGAAAAATGACTCATGCAAGAACTAGGCCCTTGTTGTGCGGAAGACTGCGGGGCAAGGATCAGTGGATATAGCTCTGTTTCAGTACTGCTGTTGTGCATGGAAATGAACATTTGAAATTTCCTGGAGTTCATATGGGACGAGAGCCAGACCCAGGCGGAAGAGGATGACTAGGACCAGGCAGAGGAGGAGGGCCAGCACCGGGTAGAGGAGGAAGATCAGGTCCAGGTGGAGGAGGCAGTGTCCAGTACCAGGCAGAGGAGGAGGGCCAGGCCCCGGAGGAAGAGAAGGAAGGCAAGGACCGAGTCAAGGATTAGATCCAGGACCAGGCAGAGGGGGAGGGTCTGGACCAGGTGATGGAGGAAGGCAAGGTCTTCCTGGCCGAGGAGGAGGGCCAGGAACAGGAAGAGGAGCAAGTGGAGGAAGAGAGCCAAGACCAGCCGGAGGGAAGATGGCTAGGAAAAAGCAGAGGAGGAGTTTTAGGGCCAGGCGGGAGTGGAAGGTCACTAACAACTGGAGGCGGAAGGCCGGAAGCAGGCAAAAGAAGGTGCCCATGATGATATGGAGGACGAGGGCCAGGACCAATCAGATGTGAAGGGTCTAGACCGGGGGAGGGAAAGAACCAGGAGTAGGAGGAAGAGAAAGGCCACGGAGCTGGCCCTGGACAAGTTGGAGGAGGATGTGTAGAAAGTAAAGGAAGACGACAAGGAGCAGGAGGAGGATGAAGGTCAGGACCAGGGCAAGAAGGAGGGCCAAGACCAAGCACAAGTGGAGGGCAACGTCTGGCAGAGGAAGAGGGCTAGGCCCAGGCGGAGGAGGAACATCGGGACCAGGCGGTGGAGGGGGAGCCAGGACGTCGGAACAGGAGAAAATCCAGAACCAGGTGAAGGAGAAAGGCCAACAGCAGGCAGAGAAAAGGGGACAGGATCCAGCGGAGGAGGTGGGCCAGGACCCAAGTTAGGAGGAGGAGGAGGTCTAACCCCAGGCTGAGGAGGAAGGACAGGACCAGGCATATGAGAACGGTCTGGACCTAGGGAAGGAAGAGGGCCGGGATCAATCAGAGGAGGAGGTCCAGGGCCACCGAGGAGGAGGAGGATCTGGACCCAGTGGTGTAGAGGGTCAGGTCCAGGCCGAGGAAGAAGGCCAGGACCAGGTGGGGTGGAGAGGTCCAGCGAAGATGCAAGCGAAGATGGAGGGCCAGGTGCAGCAGGAGGAAGAAGTCTAGGAGCAGGTGGACGAGGAAGGCCAGGACCAGGCTGAAGAGGAGTGCCCGGAAAAGATGGAGGAGGAGGGCCAGGGCCAGGCCGAAGAGGAGTTCCCGGAAAAGATGGAGGAGGAGGGCCAGGACCAGCCGGTGGGAGGGTTGGCTAGGAAAAGGCAGAGGAGGAGGACGTGGACTAGGCATAGGAGGAGGCCCTGGACCGGGCGGAGGAGGTGCCCAGGATGAGGCGGAGGACGGGGGCTCGGACCAGTCCAAGGCAGACGGCCTAGACCAGGTGGAGGAGAGGAGCCAGGAGTAGGCAGAGGAGAAAGGCCATGACCAGGCAGCGGAGGTGGCCCAGAACATGTTGGAGGAGAAGGGCCAGGATTAGGTAAAGACAGAGGTCAAAGAAAAAGAGGAAGAAGAGGGTGAGGAACAGGGCCAGGAGGAGGGCCCGGACAGGGCAGAGGAGGAAGGCCAGAGAGGGCAGAGGAGAAGAGGGAGGACCAGCTGGAGGAGGAATGAGAGGACTAGGTGGAGGAGGGGGCCAGGACCGACTGGTGGGAGGATGGCTAGGAAAAGGCAGAGAAGGAGATCCTGGACCCAAGTGGAGGAGGAGGGCTGGTACCAGCTACAGGAGGAGGGCGAGGGCAAGGCAGAAGAGCAGGGCCAGGCCCAGGAGCAGGAGGAAATCCAGGAATAGATAGAGGAGAAGGACTAGGACCAGACAGAGGAAGAGAGGGTCAGGACCAGGTGCTGGAAGAAGGCCACGACCAGGCCACCGAGGTGGCCTATGGCAATTTGGAAGAAGAGGGCTAGGGATAGGTAAAGTAAGAGGCCAAGGAGCAGGAGGGAGATGAGGGTCGGGACCAGGCCTTTGAGGAGGGCCAGGACAGGGCAGAGAAGGATGGCCAGGAACAGGCGGAGGAAGAGAGACAGGATCAGGCAGAAGAGAAGGGTCAGGAAGAGGTATTCAATAGTATTTATTGAGCGCTTACTATGTGCAGAGCACTGTACTAAGCGCTTGGGATGAACAAGTCGGCAACAGATAGAGACAGTCCCTGCCGTTTGACGGGCTTACAGTCTAATCGGGGGAGACGGACAGACAAGAACAATGGCACTAAACAGCGTCAAGGGGAAGAGGAGGAGGGCCAGGAACAGGCAAAGGAAGAGGGCAAAGAGCAGTAAGAGGATGAGGGTCAGGACCAGTCACTGGAGGAGGGCCAGGACCGAGCGGAGAAGGATAGCCAGAACCGGGACCAGGCACAGGAGGAGGACTAGCCCGAGGCAAAGAAGCAGGGAGGGTCAGGACGAGGCGGAGGAGTGGGGCCAGGAGGAGGCGAAGGTGGAGGACCAGGTGGAGGAGAAGAGCCAAGATCAGGCGGGGGAGGAAGTCCAGCTCTAAGGCTGAGGAAGAGCGACAGGACCAGGGGATGGAAGAGGGCCAGGGCCACTAGAGGAGAAGTGCCAGGAGCAGGCGGAGGAGGTGGGCCAGGGCCAGGTGCTGGAGGATGTCCTGGACCAGGCGGTGGAGGAGAGCCAGGACCAGGCGGTGGAGGAGTGCCAGGACCAGGCGGCGGAGTTGGTCCCGGACTAGGTGGAGGGAGAGGGTAAGGACCAAGCAGAGGAGGAGGAGGGCCCGGTAGCCAGAAGAGGAGAGGGCAAGGACCAGACCAAGGAGGAGGGCCTGGACTAGGCCGAGGTGGAGTACCAGGACAATGTGTAAGAGGAGGGCCAACACCAGGTGGAGGAGGAGGGCCAGGACCAGAAGGAGGATGTGGGTCAGGACCAGGCACAGGAGGAGGGCCAGGACAAGGAGAAGGAAGTGGTCCAGGACCAGATGGAGGAGGAGGGCCATTACAAGTTTCCAGAGGAAGGCCGGGACCAGGCCAAGGAGGAGGACGAGGACTAGGTGGAGGAGGAGGACCAAGCTGCAGTGGAGGTGGAGGACCAGGACCAGGCGGAGGAGAAGGGCCAGGGCCAGGCAGAGGAAGAGCGTCAGTACCAGGAGGAAGAGGAGTGCCAAGATTAGATGGAGGAGGGGGGCCAGGACCACATCCAGGTACAGGAGGAGAAAAATAGCCAGGATCAGGAGGAGGAGGAGGAGGAGGGCCCAAAACAGGGTCATTCATTCATTCATTCATTCATTCATTCATTCATTCAATAGTACTTATTGAGCGCTTACTATGTGCAGAGCACTGTACTAAGTGCTTAGAATGTATAATTCGGCCACAGATCGAGACAATCCCTGCTCAGTGATGGGCTCACGGTCTGAACGGGGGAGACAGACAGCAAAGCAGAACAGAAGAAAACATAAACAAGACAACATCATCAAGATGAATTGAATCAAGCAGATGTACACCTCATTAACAAACTAAATAGGGTAATAAATAATATATATAAATGAGCACGGTGCTGAGCGGAGGGCAAGAGGGAGGAGCAGAGGGTGGGGGCGGATACAGCTGGACTACGGTTAGGTTTAGCACTTTGTGCCAGTCATAGGGCTCAGGTTGATGTTAGAGTTTGGTTACAGAGATTACAGATCTGCAATGTATTCATGTATTCATTCATTCATTCATGTATTTCTTTCTTGCTATCTTTCTTCATGATGATGTCTGTTCCTCCCCCTCCCCCCAGACTACAAGCTCACTGTGGGAAGGAAAGTGTCAGCTTAGTGTTATATTGAACTCTCCCTAGCATTTAATCCAGTACTTTGCACACAGAAAGCTCTCAAGAAATAAGACTGACTGAATGAATGATGTTTAGGTGATAAGGCCTTGGGTAATGGTTAAGGCTAGTTTAGGAGTAAAGCTCGGGTTAGGGTTAGAGTAAAGTTCAGGGTTAGGGTTAAGGCTAGGGCTAAGGGGTAGGGCTAGGGCTAGGGCTAGGGCTAGTTTTCCCCTCTCACGGTCACACCTGGACAGTTGCCAGTATTCTACCATTCTCAACCATGGGCGGGAGAGTCAAAGCAGAGGCATACCCATTCCATGCCTAGCTTGAGCAGTGGCTAGCAAGTGGAAGGCAATCTGCTACAAGTCAAAACTCCTCTGTGCTAGGCAGCAGTGGCAAGGGAGACAGTTGAGGGTGGACAACTCAAGTTTACTGCGTGGAAAGTGGCAATGGTCAAGCGCTTCTGTATTTTTCCCAAGGAAACTCTATGGATACATATCACCAGAACGACTTCAGGGGGATTGTGGGGCGTTCCCAAGAGAGATGCGTCCATGGCTGTCGGATGACTCGACAGCTTAAGACAACAACAAAAACGCCATTAGGTGCTTCCCCTGGTATATCTTGGAAGAGACAATAGAGATTTCCTTGCATTATCTCTCATCTCTTTCCTCACTTGACTATCAACATGTATTCTTGTTCTTCATTTATTAGTCCCTCTAGTCTGTGAGCTCATTATGGTCTGAGAACATGTCCGCTTATTCCATTGCATGGTGCTCTCCCGGGTCCTTGGGGCAGTGCTCTGTACATGGTAAATGTTCAATAAATAGTCATTCAATAGTATTTATTGAGCGCTTACTATGGGCAGAGCACTGTACTAAGCGCTTGGAATGTACAATTCTGCAACAGCTAGAGACGATCCCTGCCCCACTGACGGGAGTACAGTCTAACAGGGGGAGACTATACTGTCCAGTAGTCTAATAACTGTGACTGACTGATAGTATTCCTCCATCCAGGTCCAAGCCACAGCAATTTAATTAATGAAACAAACTTGCCCATGACTGTCTGCCAAATACTCTAGTAAAGTCTAAACACATTAATATTATTGAATAAGCTTACGATTCTATTTTTTAGGAACCAGCTTTGGCATTCTTTGCCAAAAGCGGTGTTTCTAGGTTCACCTGAACTTACTTCATCCAGCTGTTAACATGTTGTTTTCCCTTTTAATATTGTAACTTTACAGGTTTGAATTTCCAAGCTCGCTTTAGTCTTTTGAAGGCCAGAGACCTCATTTCTTTTTGTTCTGTTATCTTTTTTTAAAAAAAGCCTTTTTTTATATTTTCATTTGGCTCATCCCTCATTGGTTCAGATTTGACCAAATCCTCTCTTTGTGGGAAGATAAAGTGAGAAGGGATGGACATAGTAAGAGTCTTGAGTACTTTCAGATTGCCCTCAGGGTCACACCTGGAGAGTGTCCAGCGCTCTATCGGTCTTGACTACGGGAGGGAGAGTCAAGCAGAGGTATAGCCATTCTATTCCTAGCTTGGGCAGTGCCTAGCAGGTGGAAGGTTTAGTGTGAGGGTTCAGGTTAGAGTCAGGGATAAAGCTAGGGTTAGGGTTATGGATAGTGTTATGGTTAGCGTTTGGCGTAGAGTTAGGATTAGGGTTAGGGTTAGGACTAAGAGCTAGGTTTAGGGTTAAGGATATAGCTATAGTTAGTTATAAGATTAAGTTTAAGTTTGTTTTGGGTTAGGATTAGGGTTAGAGCTAGCTAAGGCTAAGGTTGGGATAGGGTTAGTCTTAAGGTTATGGTTAGGTTGAACATTAGGGCTAAGGTTGAGATTGGGGTGAAAAGGTTCAGGTCAGGATCAGGGTGAAGGTTAGGGTTAGGATCAAGGTCAGGGTTAGGGTGACGGTTACAGTTAGGATTGCGGTTAGGATGATTTGCACCAGGGTTATGGTTAGGGGTAGGATTAGGGCTAGGCCTAGGTTTATGGTTAGGATTAAAGTTAGAAATGAGGTAAATATTAAGGTTAGGTTTAGGGTTTAAGGTGATTAGGATTCAGGTTAAAGTTAAAGTTAGGCTTAGGGTTAGAGTTTGGGCTAGGGGTTGGTTTATGGTTAAGGCTAGTGATAACGTTAGGGTTCCGGTTATGGCTAGAGCTAGGGCTAGGCTTAAGGCTAGGGTTAAGATTCATGATAAGGTTATGGTTAAGGTTTAGGGTTAGAATGAGCATTAGGATTAGAGGTCAAGATAGGGTTAATGTTAGGGCCATTTTGTTAGTCTGGGAGCATTGCAAGGCAAATGCTCACATATTCTTCCAGACACGGCCCTGGGAGATTGAGGGATGGTGAGAGGGCTACGATTAAGCCTGGTGTTAGGGCTAGGGTTAGAGTTTGAGTTGCGATTAAGGTTAGAGTTTGGGCTGGAACTCTGGTAAGGGCAAAGGACAAGGTTAAAGTTCGAGTTCGAGTTGGGAGTAGGGTTCAGTTTACTGCTAGTATTAGTGTTAGTGTTGGGTGAAGGTTAGGGCTCAAAGCTAGGCCTAGGGTTAGGGTTTGGTTTAGATTTGGAGTAAGAAGTAGAGGTAGAGTAAGGGTTAGGTTTAGGTTTAGGGCTAGGGTTAAGGTATAGGGTAGGGTTATGGCAAAGCCTAAACCTCGGCCTACAGAGAAGGCAATGCTTAAGGCTAGAGAGCGCTTTAGGGTTAGAGTATGGTTTTAAAGGTTAGAATTCGGGTTAGGATTATGATTAGGGTAGGGTTAAGGTTCACGTTAGGGTTAGGGTTAGAGCTAGGGCCAGGGCTAGAAGCTAGAGTAAGAGCTAGGCTTAGTGCTAGCGTTAGGGTTAGGGTTAGGGTTAGAGATAGAATTAGTTTTGAAGTTAGGGTTAGGGTTATAGCTAGGGTGAGCCCGTTGTTGGGCAGGGATTGTTTCTACCTGCTCCCGAATTGAACATTCCAAGCACCTAGTACATTGCTCTGCACACAGTAAGCGCTCAATAGATATGACTGAAGGAACGAAAAGCTCAGGTCCTTGGCCTTAGCCTCAACAGTTGAAGATGGCTGTAAGGGAGGGGGTAAGGTGCTAGGGAATGGGGTCGAAGAAACAAGGGGGAGGGGGTGGATTTTGAGAGCAGGCTGGAGATCTGGTTATGTGTAGGTATAGGGCCAGGTTTAGGGTTAAAGTTAGAGTTAGGGTTAGGGTTAGGTTAGACTGTGGTTTAGTTTGGGGTTAAGGTTAGAATTAGAGTAGGTGTTAGGTCTAAGACTAGGTTTGGATTTAGAGTTCGATTTGGAGCTACGGTTGGGATTCAGGATAGGATTAGGGTTCAGGTTAGGGCTAGGGCTCCTGCGAGAGTGAAAGGATAAGGATCAGGTTAAGGGCATTCATTCATTCATTCATTCAATAGTATTTATTGAGCGCTTAGTATGTGCAGAGCACTGTACTAAGCGCTTGGGATGAACAAGTCGGCAACAGATAGAGACAGTCCCTGCCGTTTGACGGGCTTATAGTCTAATCGGGGGAGATGGACAGACAAGAACAATGGCAATAAATAGAGTCAAGGGGAAGAACATCTCGTAAAAACAATGGCAACTAAATAGAATCAAGGCGATGTACAATTCATTAACAAAATAAAGAGGGTAATGAAAATATATACAGTTGAGCGGACGAGTACAGTGCTGTGGGGATGGGAAGGGAGAGGTGGAGGAACAGAGGGAAAAGGGGAAAAAGGCAGAGGCAGAGGGCCTAGAACCGGTGGAAGAGAGGAGCCAGGAGTAGGCAGAGGAGAAAGGCCATGACCAGGCAGCGGAGGTGGCCCAGAACATGTTGGAGGAGAAGGGCCAGGAATAGGTAAAGACAGAGGGCAAAGAAAATGAGGAAGATGAGGGTGAGGAACAGGGCCAGGAGGAGGGCCCGGACAGGGCAGAGGAGAAAGGCCAGGAGAGGGCAGAGGAGAAGAGGGAGGACCAGGTGGAGGAGGAATGAGAGGACTAGGTGGAGGAGGGGGCCAGGACCGACCGGTGGGAGGATGGCTAGGAAAAGGCAGAGGAGGAGGTCCTGGACCCCGGTGGAGGAGGAGGGCTGGTACCAGCTACAGGAGGAGGGCGAGGGCAAGGCAGAAGAGCAGGCCAGGCCCAGGAGCAGGAGGAAATCCAGGACTAGATGGAGGAGAATGGCCAGGACCAGACAGAGGAAGAGAGGGTCAGGACCAGGCGCTGGAGGAAGGCCACGACCAGGCCACCGAGGTGGCCTATGGCAATTTGGAAGAAGAGGGCTAGGGATAGGTAAAGTAAGAGGCCAAGGAGCAGGAGGGAGATGAGGGTCGGGACCAGGCCTTTGAGGAGGGCCAGGACAGGGCAGAGAAGGATGGCCAGGAACAGGCGGAGGAAGAGAGACAGGATCAGGCAGAAGAGAAGGGTCAGGAAGTGGTGGAGGAGGAGGGCCACGAACAGGCAAAGGAAGAGGGCAAAGAGCAGTAAGAGGATGAGGGTCAGGACCAGTCACTGGAGGAGGGTCAGGACCAGTCACTGGAGGAGGGCCAGGACCGAGCGGAGAAGGATAGCCAGGACCGGGACCAGGCACAGGAGGAGGACTAGGCCCAGGCAAAGAAGGAGGGAGGGTCAGGACGAGGCAGAGGAGTGGGGCCAGGAGAAGTAGGTGGAGGACCAGGTGGAGGAGAAGGGCCAAGGTCAGGCGGTGGAGGAGGTCCAGCTCCAAGGCTGAGGACGAGCGACAGGGCCAGGGGATGGAAGAGGGCCAGGACCACCACTAAAATAAAATTGAATTGTGGTATTTGTTAAGTGCTTACTAAGTGCAAAGCACTGTTCTAAGCACTGGGGGATACGGGGTGATCAGTTTGTCCCACGTGGGGCTCACAGTTTTAATCCCCATTTGACAGATGAAGTAACTGAGACACAGAGAAGTTAAGTGACTTGCCCAAGGTCTCACATCTGACTAGCGGCAGAGCCTGGATTAGAACCCGTGATCTCTGACTCCCAAGCCCGCCCTCTTTCCACTGAGCCACGCTGCTGCTCATGGAAGAGGTGCACTAGGAGCAGGCGGAGGAGGTGGGCCAGGGCCAGGTGCTGGAGGCTGTCCTGGACCAGGCGGTGGAGGAGGTCCCGGACTAGGTGGAGGGAGAGGGTCAGGACCAAGCAGAGGAGGAGGAGGGCCCGGTAGCCAGAAGAGGAGAGGGCAAGGACCAGACCAAGGAGGAGGGCCTGGACTAGGCCGAGGTGGAGTGCCAGGACAAAGTGTAAGAGGAGGGCCAACACCAGGTGGAGGAGGAGGGCCAGGACCAGAAGGAGGATGTGGGTCAGGACCAGGCACGGGAGGAGGGCCAGGACAAGGAGAAGGAAGTGGTCCAGGACCAGATGGAGGAGGAGGGTCATTACAAGTTTCCAGAGGAAGGGCGGGACCAGGCCAAGGAGGAAGACGAGGACTAGGTGGAGGAGGAGGACCAAACTGCAGTGGAGGTGGAGGACCAGGACCAGGCGGAGGAGAAGGGCCAGGGCCAGGCAGAGGAAGGGTGTCAGTACCAGGAGGAAGAGGAGTGCCAAGATTAGATGGAGGAGGAGGGCCAGGACCAGATCCAGGTACAGGAGGAGTAAAATAGCCAGGACCAAGAGGAGGAGGCAGAGGGCCAAAAACAGGTTCATTCATTCATTCATTCATTCATTCATTCATTCAATAGTACTTATTGAGGGCTTACTATATGCAGAGCACTGTACTAAGCGTTTAGAATGTATAATTCGGCCACAGATAGAGACAATCCCTGCTCAATGACGGGCTCACGGTCTAAATGGGGGAGACAGACAGCAAAGCAAACAGAACAAAGCATAAATAAGACAACATCATCAAGATAAATAGAATCAAGGGGATGTACAGCTCAATAACAAAGTAAATAGGGCAATAAATGATATATACAAATGAGCACAGTGCTGAGGGGAGGGGAAGGGAGAGGAGCAGAGGGTGGGGGGCGAGCCTGAGAGGGAGCAGAGCGAAAGGGGGGCTCCATCTGGGAAGGCCTTTTGGAAGAAGTGAGCTCTCAGTAAGACTTTGAAGGAGGGAAGAGCATTAGTTTAGCAGACATAAAGAGGGAGGGCATTCCAGGACAGCGGTAAGACATGGACCAGGGGTCGACAGCGGGATAGGTGTGAACGGGAGACAGTGAGGAGGTGAGCGGCAGAAGACTGGAGTGTACGGGGTGGGCAGTAGAAAGAGGGAAGGGAAGTGAGGTAGGAGCGGTCAAGGTGATGGAGAGCTCCGAAGCCAAGAGTGAGGAGTTTTTATTTCGTGCGAATGTTGATAGGCAACCACTGGAGGTATTTGAGGAGAGGAGTGACATGCCCAGAGCGTTTCTGTAGGAAGATGAGCCGGGCAGCTGAATGAAGAATACACTGGAATGGGGAGAGACAGGAGGAAGGGAGATCTGAATGGAGGCTAACACAATAATCCAGTCGGAATATTATGAGAGATTGTACCAGCACGATAGCCCTTTGGATGGAGACAAAAGGGCGGATCTTGGTGATATTGTAAAGGTGAGACCGGCAGGTGTTGGTGACCGATTGGATGCGTGGGATGAATGAGAGAGCAGAGTCAAGGATGACACCAAGGTTGTGAGCCTGTAGGACCGGAAGGATGGTCGTGCCGTCCACAGTGACAGCGAAGTCAGGGAGAGGACAGGGTTTGGGAGGGAAGATGAGGAGCTCAGTTTTAGACATGTTGAGTCCAGGCAGAGTTGGAGGACCAGGACTAGGCCAAGAGGGAGGTCTAGGACCCAGCAGAGGTGGCGGGGTGACATCCAGGTGGAGACGTCCTGGAGGCAGGAGGAGATACGAGCCTGGAGGGAGGAGGAGAGAACAGGGGAGGAGATGTAGATTTGGGCGTCATAGAGATGATAGTTGAAGCCTTGGGAGCTTCACCAAGGGAGTTCACCAAGGGACTGAGTATAGATGGGGAACAGAAGAGGGCCAAAAACTGACCCTTGAGGAACCTCTACAATTAGTGGATGGGAGGGGGGGAGGAGCCCGTGAAGGAGACCGAGAATGAAGAGCCAGAAAGATAAGAGGAGAACCAGGAGAGGACGGAGTCCGTGAAGCCAAGGTGAGATAAAGTGTGGAGGAGAAGGGGATGGTCGACAGTGTCAAAGGCAGCCGAGACATCGAGGAGGATTAGGATAGAGTAGAACAGGTGAAGGAGAAGGGTCAGGACCAGGCAGAGTTGGAGGACCAGGACAAGACCAAGGTGGAGGCATCAGAGGAGAAGGGCAAGCAACAGGCAGAGGAGGTGGACCAGGAACAAGACCAGGCAGATGAGGAGGGCCAGAATCAGGTGAAGGAGAAGGGCCAGGTCCAGGCCAAGAAGGAGGGCCAAGATTAGGTGGAGGAGCAGGACGTGGACCAGGTGGTAGAGGAGGACCAAGCCGTGGCAGAGGAGGAGGGCCAGGGCCAGGCCAAGCAGAAGCGCCAGGATCACGCAGAGGGGGATGTCCACGACCAGGCAGGGGAGGAGGGCCAGGACTAGGTGGAGGATGATGGCCAGGACTAGGAGGAGGAGATGTATCAGGACAAGAACAGGTGCAAGTCCAGGGCCTGGTCCAGGCAGAGAAAAAGAGCCAGGACCAGGCAGAGTTGGAGGACCAGGACTAGGCCAAGGAGGAGGTCTTGGACCCAGCAGAGGAGGAGTGTAAGCAGCAGGCAGAGTAACAATAACAACAATGTTGGTATTTGTTAAGCGCTTACTATGTGCAGAGCACTGTTCTAAGCGCTGGGGAAGATACAGCGCCATCAGGTTGTCCCACGTGAGGCTCACAATCTAAATGCCCATTTTACAGATGAGGTAACTGAGGCATACCCACAGTCACACAGCTGACAAGTGGCAGAGGCAGGATTCGAACCCATGACCGCTGACTCCCAAGCCTGTGCTCTTTCCACTGAGCCACGCTGGTTTTCTGAGTAGGTGGACCAGGACATTGTGGAGGAAGAATGCTGGAACCAGGCGGAGGAGGAGGGCCAGGACTAGGTGGAGGATGACGGCCAAGAACAGGTGAAGGAGAAGGGCCAGCACCAGTCAGAGTTAGAGGACCAGGACCAGGCCAAGGAGGAGGTCTAAGGACCCAGCAGAGGAGGGGAGCCAGGACCAGGAGGAGGATGTGAATCAGGACCAGATGGAGGAGGAGGGTCAGTACCAGGCTCCGGACGAATGCCTGCAACAGGCGGAGGAATAAGATCAGGATCAGGCTGAGGAGCAGGGCCAGGACCATGCCAAGGAGGAGGGCCAGGATCAGGAGAAGGGCCAGGATCAGTTGGAGGAGAAGGGCCAGGACCAGGTGAAGGAGAAGGATCAAGCCACGGTGGAGGAGGTGGGCCAGGAGCAGGCAGAGCAGGAGCGCCAAGACCAGGTAAAGGGGTATATCCAGGACCAGGAAGGGGGCGCCAGGACCAGGAGGAGGGGGAGGGTCACGACTAGGTCGAGGATGATGGCCAGGACCAGGAGGAGGAGGAGTACCAGGACAAGGAAAGGCACAGGACCAGGACCAGGACCAGGACCAGGTCCAAGCGGAGAGAGAGAGCCAGGCCAGGCAGAGGAGGAGGCCAGGACCCGGCCTAGAAGTAGGGCCAGGACCAGGTGGAGGAGGAGGCCAGGACTACACGGAGAAGGAGGGCCATGACCCGTGGGAGAAGGAGGGCCAGGGCCAGGTGCTAGGGCTAGGGCTAGTGTCAGGGTGAGGTCTAATTAAGGTTAGGGTTAGGGCTAGGCTAGGTTTAGAGCTAGGGTTTGGGTTAGGGTTAGGTTTCAGTTTAAGGTCCGGGTTAAGTAAATGGCTAGAGTCGGGGATAATTAGGGGTAGTGTGAGGGTTAGAGTTAAGGTTAGGACTAAGGCTATGCCTAGGGCTAGGGTGAGGGTTAGCATTGCAGTTAGGTTTTGGGTTAAGGCTAGGGTTAGGTTTATGACTAGGGCTAGAATTATGATTATGGTTTGGATTAGGATTAGGGCTGGGACTAGGGTTTAGGGTTAGGGTTAGGGTTAGCAATAGAGCTAGGGGTAGGTTTAGAGGAAGGGTTGGGCGTAGGGTTAGGGTTAATGTTTGAGTTAAGGTTTAGTCTACAGTTAGAATTAGTGTTAGAGACAGTTCTGCAGTGGGTCTGCGCAATGACCTTGGGCAAGTCACTTAACTTCTTTGTGCCTTAGTTACCTCATCTGCAAAATGGACATCAAGACTGTGTTCCCCATGTAACCCAGGGATTGGGTCCAACCTGATGCCTTCGTGTCTACCCAAATGTTTAGGACTGTGCTTGGAATATGCTAAGTGCTTAACAAATACTACAATATTCATTTATTACCATTACTATTATTATTAGATATGGTTAGGTTTAGGGTGAGTGGGAGGCTTAGGGCAAGGCCTAGGGCTAGCATGAGGGTTACCGTTAGTGTTAAGGTTTGATTAAAGGATACTGTTAGGGCTAGACTTAGGGTTAAGACTAAAGTTAGAGTTAGGGATAGCGTTATTTCCAGGGCTAGGGTTAGGGTTATGATTAGTCGCAGCCTTAAGACTAGACCCAGGCCTAGGCTTCGGGATAGGATTGGTGTTGAGTTATGGTGAAGTTTAGTGATAATGCTGTGGTTATCAGTGGGGCTAAGGCTAGGCTTAAATCTTGGGTTAGGGATAGGGTTAGCGTTAGGTGTAGGTTTGGTAATACTTTTAGGGTAAGGTTTAGCGTTAGGGTTAGGGTTACGGTTAGGTGTAAACTGAAGGCTAGGCCTAGGGCTAGGGTTATGGTTGGGTTAGGGCTAGCTCTAAGGCTAGCCTTAGGATTGGGTGTAGAGATAGGGTTAGGGTCGGGGTTTGCATTATGGTGAGGTTTAGGAAAAACCTCCAGTGGTTGCCTATCAACCTCCGCACAAAACACAAACTTCTCACTCTAGGCTTCAAAGCTCTCCATCACCTTGCCCCCTCCTACGTCTCCTCCCTTCTCTCTTTCGACTGCCCACCCCGCAGGTTCCGCTCCTCTGCCACTCACCTCCTCACAATCTCCCGTTCTCTCCTATCCCGCCATCGACTCCCGGCCCACGTCCTCCCGCTGTCCTGGAATGCCCTCCCTCCTCACCTCCGCCAAACTAACTCTCTTCCCCTCTTCAAGCCCTCCCTCCTCACCTCCGCCAAACTAACTCTCTTCCCCTCTTCAAGCTCTACTGAGAGATCTCCTCCTCCAAGAGGTCTTCCCAGACTGAGCTTCCCCTTTTCCCTCTGCTGCCTCTCTGCCCCCCTTTCACCTCCCCTCAGCTAACCTCCCTTTCCCTCTGCTCCTCCCCCTCTCCCTTCCCCTCCCCTCAGCACTGTGCTCATTTGTATATATTTTTATTACCCTATTTATTTTGTTAATGAGGTATACTTCCCCTAGATTCTATTTATTGCTATTAAGTTGTCTTGTTTTAGTCCGTCTGTCTCCCCCGACTAGCCTGTAAGCCCGTCAAGGGCAGGGATTGTCTCCATCTGTTGCCGAACTGTACATTCCAAGCTTTTAGTACAGTGATCTGCACATAGTAAGCACTTAAAAAATACTATTGAATGAATGAATGAATGACAGCTGAGCTAGAGTTAGGGATAGGGTTATGTCTAGTTTTGGGCCTAGAATTAGGTTGAGGGTTAGGGGTAGGGGTAGCGTTATGGTTAGTTATAGACTTTACGCGAGGCCCTAGGCTATGGTTAGGGTTAGGGTTAGGACTAGGCCTAGGGCTACATTTAAAATTAGGTGTAGGGATGGTGTTAGGGTCAGGGTTATGGTGAGGTTTAGTATCATGGTTAGTGTTTGTCATTGGGTTAGGGTTAGGGTTAGCATCACGTCTATGCTTGCGCAATTAAGGGTCACAGCATGGTCCTGTGGAAAGAAAAAGGGCCTGGGAGTCAAAGGCCATGGGCTCTAATCCCAGTTCTGCCTTATGTTTGCTGTGTGACCTTGAGCAAATCACTTCATTTTCTTGTGGCTCTGTTAACATTCATGTAAAGTGTATATTAAGACTGTGAGCAGCACTTGAGACAAGAACAGTGTCTAACCTGGTTAGTTTCTATCTATCCCAGTGCTTAAAACTGTGCCTGGCACATAGTAATTGCTTAACAAATATCACAATTAGTATTATTATCGATGAATACATCCATCTTATTTATTGAACACAGAGTACTGAACTGAGTACAGAGAACTCTCAGGCTTTAAACCCTGCTCTGACTTGCAGCAGCCTGGTACAGATGCTGGGTTCTTCTCCTCTGAAGCCCCAACCCCACCCTACTCTCTTGGTTGCTCTTTCTTGGGTCCGGCCTGTGGGCCTCCAGACTCCAAGACAGGTGGGGATTCTGAGATTCAAAGCAGCCTTTGATGGGAGGGATTCCAGCACTAGCTTCTTTCCTCAAGATGGAAGAGTGTAGGTATGGGCTTCTGGATTTTTTTTTTGTACTTGTCAAGTACTTACCATATGCCAGGCACTGTAATTAGCGCTGGAGTAGATCCAGCTAATCAGGTTGGACACAATCTCTGTCCCACATTGGGCTCAGTCTTAGTTCAAATTTTACAAATGAGGAAACTGAGGCACAGAGAAGTGAAGTGACTTGACCAAAGACACATAGCAGAAAAGGGGCAGACCTAGAATTTGAACCCAGGTCCTTCTGATTCCCAGGCCCATGCTCTATCCACTAATCTATATTGCTTCTGATTTCTGGGCCTATTTTGTTTCAGAATGTGCCCATTTCCTCCTCCTCCAGCCTAGTTCATTATCATAGTGAAGCAGTGTGGCCTAGTGGAAAGAGCAGGGAGTCAGAGAACCTGGGATCTAATCCAGGCTTCACCATTTTTCTCCTCTGTGACCGTGGGAAAGTCACTGAACTTCTCTGTGCTTCAGGCACTTCATCTGTAAAATGGAAAATCAATCCTACTCCCTCCTACTTCGACTATAAGCCTCGTGTGGGACAGGAACTGTGCTTGACCTTTTTAATTTGTGTCTACACCAGCACTTAGAATAGTGCTTGGCACATACTAATAATGATAATAATAATTGTGATATTTCTTAAGCACTTACTATGTGCCAGGCACTGTATTAAGAGCTTGGTACATACAAGCAAATCAGGTTGGTCCCACTTGGGGCTTCCAGTCTTAATCCACATTTTACAGATGAGGTAACTGAGGCACAGAAAAGTTAAGTGATTTGACCAAGGTCACAAAGCAGACAAGTGGCAGAGCAGGGATTAGAACTCAAGTCCTTCTGACTCCCATGCCCCTCATCTAATCCACTGGACCACACCTCTTTATCACCTCTCTAATCCACTGGACCCCCTGCTGGCACTGATTTTTTTTTTAATTTCATGGTGTTTGATAAGGGTTTACTTGAGTCCCCTTTCATTCTGTGTCAGCACCTCCTGTTTTGGAGAATTCACTCACTCCCATGGCTTCAACTACCACTTCTCTATAGATGATACCCAAATCTATATCTCCAGCCCTGAAATCTCTCCCTCTCTGCAATCTCACATTTCCTCCTGCTTTCAGGATATGTCTACTTGGATGTCTTCTCATCACTTCAAACTTAATATGTCTGAAACAGAACTTCTTATCTTCCCACGCCAACCCTGTCTTCCCCATGACTTTTCCATCTCTGTAGACAGTCCCACCATCCTTCCTGTCTCACAAGCCATAACCTCGGCATTAGCCTTGACTCCTCTCTCTCATTCATGCCGCATTTTCAATCCATTCAATCCTGTCCGTTGGATTTACACAACATCCCTAAAGTCCACCCTTTCCTCTCCATCTAAACTGCTGCCATGTTAATCCAATCACTTATCCTATCCCACCTTGATTACTCTATGAGCTTCCTTGCTGACCTCCCTTCTTTCTGTCTCTCCCCACTCCAGTCCATACTTAATTCTGCTGTCCAGATTATTCTTCTTCAAAAACATTCAGGCCATGTTTCCCCACTCCTCACAAAACTCCAGTGGTTGTCCTTTTCCGTATCAAATAGGACTTCCTCATCAATGGCTTTAAAACAGTCAATCACCTAGCTCGCTCCTTCTTCACCTCAATACTCTCCTACTACAACCCAGCCCACATTCATTCATTCAATAGTATTTATTGAGTGCTTACTATGTGCAGAGCACTGTACTAAGCACTTGGAATATACAACTCGGCAACAGATAGAGACAATCCCTGCCCAATGACGGGTTTACGGTCTAATCGGGGGAGACAGACGGACAAAAACAAGATAACATAATCACGATAAATAGAATCAAGGGGATGTATACCTCATTAACAAAATAAATAGGGTAATAAAAATATATACAAATGAGCACAGTGCTGAGGGGAGGGGAAGGGAGGGGGGAGGAGCAGAGGGAAAGGGGGCTTAGCTGAGGGGAGGTGAAGGGGGGAAGGGAAAGGGAATAGAGGGAGGAGGGGGAGCAGAGAAGAAGCAGAGGGAGCAGAGGGAAAAGGGGAAGCTCAGTCGGGGAAGGCCTCTTGAAGGAGGTGAGCTCTCAGTAGGGTTTTGAAGTGGGAAAGAGAGTTAGTTTGGCGGAGGTGAGGAGGGAGGGCAGTCTAGGACAGCAGTAGGACGTGGGCCAGGGGTCGACAGCGGGATGGGTGTGAAGGGGGGACGGTGAGGAGGTGAAGGGCAGAGGAGCAGAGCATGTGGGGTGGGCAGTAGAAAGAGAGAAAGGAGGTGAGGTAGGAGGGGGCAAGGTGATGGAGAGCTTTGAAGCCCAGAGTGAGAAGTTTTTGTTTCATGTGGAGGGTGATGGGAAACCACTGCAAGTTTTTAAGGAAGGGAGTGACATGCCCAGAACGTTTCTGCAGGAAGATGATCCGGGCAGTGGAATGAAGACTAGGCTGGAGTGGGGAGAGACAGGAGGGAGGGAGGTCAGAGAGAAGGCTGACACAGTAATCCAGTCGGGATATTATGAGAGCTTGTACCAGTACAGTAGCCGTTTGGATGGAGAGGAAAGGGCGGATCTTGACGATATTGTAAAGGTGAGACCGGCAGGCATTGGTGACGGATTGGATGCGTGGGGTGAATGACAGAGCGGAATCAAGGATGACACCAAGGTTGCAGGCCTGAGAGATGGGAAGGATGGTCGTATCGTCCGCATTGACAGGGAAGTCAGGAAGAGGATAGCCACACATTTCCCTTCTCTAATGCCAACCTACTCATTGTACCTCGATCTCATCTATCTCACCTCCATCCTCCTGCTCACATCCTGCCTCTGGCCTAGAAAGCCCTTCCTCCTCATATCCAACAGACAATTACTCTCTCCAACTTCAAAGTCTTATTGAAGGCTCATCTCTTCCAAGTGGCCTTCCCTGACTAAGCCCTCACTTTCATTTCTTCCACTCCCTTCTGCATCAGCCTGATCTAGGCAGCAGAGTGAAGTATGGACTGGACTGGGGAAAGACAGGAGGCAGGGAAGTCAGCAAGGAGGCTGATGTAGTAGTTAAGGCGTTATAAGATAAGTGCTTGGATCAGTTCAGGTGGAGAGGAAAGGGTAGATTTTATCTCCTTGCGTCCAACATTATTATTTTGTATCTGCACCAGTGCTTAGTTTCGTGCCTAGTTAACAAATATCATTAAAAATTGGTAAAAAAAAATCCTGTTAAAATACCATTAAAACTTATAAATAAATTATGGTTATGGACATAAATGCTGTTGGGCTGAGGGTGAGGTGAATAGAGGGTACAAATCTAAGTGCAGGAAATGAGGGATTTGAAGGGGAAGGCCTCTTGGAAGTGATACAGTTTTAATAAAGCTTTGAAGGTGGAGAGAGTGATGATCTGTCACAGATGAAGGGGGAGGGAGTTCCCGGCCAGAGTTAGGGCATGTACCTGAGGTCGGCAGCGAGATAAACTCCTTCAAGAAGTGCCCAGTACACTGCACACAGAATGTGTTCAACAAATACCACTGATTGAGATAGACGAGATGGAGGTGCAGTGAGAAGGCTGGTGTAAGAAGAGCTAAGTGAGCTTGCTAAGTTGTAGTAGGAAATCTGCGAGGAAAGATAGGAGGGGACAAGATGATTGAGTGCTTTAAAGCTGATGGCATGATGTTCTGTTGATGCAGAGGTTGATGGGCAACCTGAGGAGGTTCTTGAGGAGCGGGGAAATAGGTCTTGAATGTTTATTCAGAAGAATCATCCAGGCAACAGAGTGAAGTACTGATTGGAGTGGGGAGAGATGGGAGGCAGGGAGGTCAGCAAGAAGGCTGATGAGGTAATCAAGGATAGGATAAATGCTTGGATCTGCTTGGTAGCAGTTTGGGTGGGGAGGAATGGACAGATATTAACAATGTTGTGAAGGAAGAAGGGGCAGGATTTGGTGAAAGACTGAATATGTCGGTTGAAGGAGAGAGATGAGTTAAGGATAATGCCAAGGTTATGGACTTGTGAGACGAGGTGGTTGGTTTTACATGAGACGATCAAGGGGAGGACTGGCTTTGGAGGGAAGCTTAAGAGTTGTGTTTTGAACATGTTAAGATTGAGGCATCAGCAGGAAATCCAGGTAGAGTTGTTCTGAAGGCAAGAGGAAATATGAGAGTGCAGAGAAAGAGAAAGATCAGGATTAGAGAGGTGTATTTGGTAATCAACTGCATAGAGATAGTAGTCGAAAGCATGGAAGTGAATGAGTTCTCCAAGGGGGTATGTGAAGAGGGAGAATAGAAAGGGATCCAGAACTGAACTTTGAGATACATCACAGTTACAGGGTGGGAGACAGAAGAGGGAGCCTGCGAAGGAGTCCTAGAGTAAGTGGCCAGAGAGATAGGAGGGGAAGCAGGAGAGGACATTGTCAAAGGCCACCAATAGGACAGGAGCAGTGGGTGGTTGACAGTATCAAAGGCAGCTGAGAGGTCAAGGGGGATTAGGATGGAGTAGAGCCCATTGGATTTGGCAAGAAGGAGATCATTTGTGACCTTTGAGAAGGCTTGTCTCCATAGAGTGAGGCAAGGCAGATGATTGGAGGGAATCAAGTAGAGAATTGGAGGGGAGGAAGTAGAGGGAGCAGATGTGGACAACTAACCTAAGAGTTTGAAGAGAAATGGTAGGAGGGAGGTGGGGAGAAAAACTAGAGCGAGCTGTGGAGTCAAGGAGTGGTTTTTTGTTGTTTTGGTTTTTTGGTTTTCATGATAGGGAATATACGAGTATGATTGAAAGCAGTGGGGAAGAAGCCATTGGACAGTGAACTGAAACAGAGGATTGTCACGTAGTGAAGAAGGGAGGGACAAGTGCAAAGCGATGGGGTCAAAGAGGCAGTCAGGGTGGAGGGGGTGAAATTCGAGAGAAGGAGAGAGTTCTCCTCATGAGAAACAGCTAGGTAAGATGGGAGAGCCGAAATAGGGGCAGGAGGAAGGAAGGATTGGAGAAGAACAAGGGAGATTTTAGGGTTATCACTCCTAATGTTTTCAACTTTATTAGTAAAGCACACGTCAGCTCATTAGGATCAAGAGATCAATGGTCTTCCCCGCTTGCAGTCCCACAGTACGTGTGCACATATCTGTAATTCATTTATTTGTATTGATGTCTGTCTCCCCCCTTTAGACTGTAAGCTAGTTGTGGGCAGGGAATGTGTCTGTTTATTGCTGTATTGTACTTTCCCAAGGTCTTAGTACAGTGCTCTGCATACAATAAGTGCTCAATAAATATGATTGAATGAAGGGTGGGGGCACAGGAGGTTTGAGGAAGGAGTTAAAATCTGAAACAACTGGCATGGGTGATGGGCATGGGACTCAATAAGGATGGAGAAATAATGCTACTGGGCAGAAGAGAGGGCAGAGTTAATGCAGGTGAGGGTCAATTTGAGATGGACAAGAACCATTTGATATCTGGATTTCTGCCAGCAGTGCTCTGCAGCGTATGCACAGAAGCGAAGGAAACATCCTGTGGAAGTGATCCAGGGGTCAGTGGTAAGAAATCAGCGAAGGGAGAAGAGCGTGAACAAATTGAGTTCAATGGAGAGAGTGGTGTTGAGGGACATCAATTTGTTCATCAAGGGAAGGAAGTTTGGGTATGGAGACCAGATTGGGAATGATGATTATAGAAAATTGGAGGGGGTCAAAAGATGGGAAGTCTCTGGGAAAGCAGGGCAGATTTGTCAGGGGTGCTGGGGGGTTGGTGTATGGGAGAGAATGCAGGTCAGGAGGTTGTGGTTGGACAGACCCCCAATTTCCCCACCTTTGAAGTCTTACTTAAAATATCTCCTCCAAAAGGCCTTTCTCGACTAAGCTTCCTTTCCATATCCACCCTTACTCTGTGTCACCTATACACTTGGTTTTGGTCTTCAGAAGCACTCTGATAGTCATACCTCTGCCAACCCTGCATCACTTAATAGACAATCTAATTTGTTTTTAATGTCCATCTACTCCTCTGTCAACCTGTTGTGGGCAGGTATAGTGTTTTCTGAGGTACCGTATTGCAGGGCAGACCAGTTAGCTCAGTTGGTTATAACATGGTGCTAATAATGCCAAGGTTACAGGTTTGATTCCTGTGCAGGCCATTTATCTTAGAAGCAACATGTCTAGTGGATAGAGCATGAAACAGAGACTGTGTCTGACTTGATTTTCTTTTATCCACCCCAGCGCTTAGTACAGTGCCTGGCATATAGTAAGCACTTAGCAAATACCACAGTCATTCTTCTTCTTCTTATTGTTATTAGTAAGCACTGAACTAAGCAACAAGACAATCGGGTTGGGCCCAGTCCCTATCCCACTTGAGGCTCAAAACAAGCATTGACTCTCCATTTTAAAGATGAGGCATAGAGAAGCTAAGTGACTTGCCCAAGGTCACACAGAGGACAAGTAGCAACTACTACTTACTGCTGCTCTGCTGCTGCTACTACTACTAGCAGCAGAAACAAACACAAACAAAAGGATAACTGAGGCACAGAGAATTGAAGTGACTTGCCGAAGGTCACTCAGCAGACAAATGGTGGAGCTATGATTAATAATAATAATAATAATAATGTTGGTATTTGTTAAACGCTTACTATGTGCAGAGCACTGTTCTAAGCGCTGGAGTAGATTCGGGGTAATCAGGTTGTCCCTCGTGAGGCTCACAGTTAATCCCTATTTTACAGATGAGATAACTGAGGCACAGAGAAGCTAAGTGACTTGCCCACAGTCACACAGCTGGGTGGAGGGTCTTGGAGTGGATCCTCTATCTTCAATTCCATAATGGAAGTCAATGAGAAAATGGGACTTGTGGTGGGCAATTTTGTCCTTGGAACCACGTGTCAGTAGTAGTAGTAGTGATTCCTAGGAGGGGAGTTGGAGAAAAAGTATGCTAAGCTTTGTATTGTATTCTCCTAAAGCACAGTACAGTGCTTGGCATATTGTAAACATTAAATAAATAATATTGAATTATATTTTTGAATATATTATTTGAATAATATTGAATTGATTGGTCACAGGTCCTTGTATCTAGGGATGGACCATCCAACATCACAAACTTTCCCCTCTCCCTTCCTAGCTGTCCTCGTAGTAACCCAGTGTACATAGCTGACTTTGTTTTGTGAAAGTGATGCTAACTATAGTGAGGCCCAGAGAAGTTAGGTGACTTGTGCAAGGTCACACAGTGGGCAAGGGGTGGAGCTGGGATTAGAACCCTGGTCTCCTCACTCCTTTTTCCACCAGGCCATGCTACTTAATGATGATAATGATAATGATGGTATTTATTAAGGGCTTATTATGTACCAGGCACTGTACTAAGCACTGGGGTGGATACAAGTAAACCGAGATGGACACAGTCCCTTTCTTATGTGGGGCTCACAGTCTCAACCCTACAGATGAGATAACTGAGGCACAGAGAATTGAAGTGACTTGCCGAAGGTCACTCAGCAGACAAATGGGGGAGCTATGATTAATAATGATAATAATAATTATAATGATGTTGGTATTTGTTAAGCGCTTACTATGTTCAGAGTACTTTCTAAGCGCTGGGGTAGATACAGGGTAATCAGGTTGTCCCTCGTGAGGCTCACAGTTAATCCCCATTTTACAGATGAGGTAACTGAGGCACAGAGAAGTTAAGTGACGTGCCCACAGTCACACAGCTGACAAGTGGCAGAGCCGGGATTCAAACCCATGACCTCTGACTCCCAAGTCCAGACTCTTTCCACTGAGCTAAATACCCGTGACCTTCTGAATCCCAGGCCTGTACTCTATCCACTACTCAAGAAAATGCCAACATGAACTAAAGCAGAGCCTTCTGTGAAAGAAGGTGAAACAACGATGTTTAGTCTTGAAATTAATTGGTTTATTTCCTCCGACAATTTTTATATTCCAAGATAATACCTGATTATATGGTAAAACCCAATATCCAGAATGCCCGTCTAATTATAATGACTATAATCAGGGAACAAACCCATACAAAAGGTTTGTGTAGCTTTGCTACTTCTGCTTAGTCTTCACATCAGTTTAATCAGAAAGAGGAGGAGGAAGAAGAAGAGGAGGAGGAGAATGCACAGAAGGAGGAGGAAAGGAGGAATAGGATGAAGGTCGGGAGAGGAGAAGGAGGAAGAGAAGGAGGATGAAGAGGAGGAGGAGGGAGAGGAAGAGGAAGAGGAGTAGAAGGAAGAGGAGGAGAAAGAGGAGGAGGAGGAGGAAAAGGAGGAGTGGAGGAATAGGAGATGAGGAGGAAGAGGAGAAGGAGTACAAGGATTATGAGAAGAAAAAGGAGAGCAATGAGGAATAGGAGGAGACCCTATCTCCCTACTACCCTTCCTTCCCAAAATCCTAGAACGAGTCGTCTAAAATCGCTGCTTAGAATTCCTGAACTCCCATTCTCTCCTGGACCCCCTCCAATCTGGCTTCCGTCCCCTCCACTCTACCGAGACTGCTCTCTCTAAGGTCACCCATGACCTCCTTCTTGCCAAATCCAATGGCTCCTACTCCATTCTAATCTTCCTTGACCTCTCAGCTCCTCCTCCACACCTTATCTCGCCTTGGCTTCACGGACTCTGTCCTCTCCTGGTTCTCCTCTTATCTCTCTGGCCGGTCATTCTCGGGCTCCTTCGCAGGCGCCTCCTTCCCCTCCCATCCTTTAACTGTTGGAGTTCCTCAAGGGTCAGTTCTTGGCCCTCTTCTGTTCTCCATTTACACTCACTCCCTTGGTGAACTCATTCGCTCTCACGACTTTGACTACCATCTCTACGCAGATGACACGCAGATCTACATCTCTGCCCCGTCCTCTCCCCGTCCCATCAGGCTCGCATCTCCTCCTGCCTCCAGGATGTCTCCACCTGGATGTCTGCCCGTCACCTAAAGCTCAACATGAGCAAGACTGAGCTCCTCATCTTCCCTCCCAAGCCCGGTCCTCTCCCAGACTTCCCTATCACCATGGATGGTACGACCATCCTTCCCGTCTCTCAGGCCCGCAATCTTGGTGTCATCTTTGACTCGTCTCTCTCGTTCACCCCACACATCCTATCCGTTACCAAGACCTGCCAGTTTCACCTTTACAATATCGCCAAGATCCGCCCTTTCCTCTCCACCCAAACGGCTACCTTACTGCTACAGGCTCTCATAATATCCTGGCTGGATTATTGTGTCAGCCTTCTCTCTGATCTCCCTTCCTCCTCTCTCGACCCGCTCCAGTCTATTCTTCACTCCGCTGCCCGGCTCATCCTCCTGCAGAAACGATCTGGGCATGTCACTCCCCTTCTTAAACACCTCCAGTGGTTGCCTATCAACCTCCGCTCCAAACATAAACTCCTCAGTCTAGGCTTCGAGGCTCTCCATCACCTTGCCCCTTCCTACCTCTCCTCCCTTCTCTCTTTCTACTACCCACCCCGCACGCTCCGCTCCTCTGCCGCCCACCTCCTCACCGTCCCTCGGTCGGTGAGGCCTATCCCGCCGTCGACCCCTGGGCCACGTCCTCCCGCGGTCCTGGAATGCCCTCCTTCCTCACCTCAGACAATCTAATCCTCTTCCCCTCTTCAAATCCCTACTTAAAACTCACCTCCTCCAAGAGGCCTTCCCAGACTTTGCTCCCCCTTTTTCCCTCTGCTCCCTCTACCCCCCCTTCACCTCTCCGCAGCTAAACCCTCTTCTCCCCCCTTTCCCTCTCCTCCTTCCCCTCTCCCATCACACCCTCTCAGCACTGTACTCGTCCGCTCGACTGTATATATCTTTATCACCCTATTTATTTTGTTTAATGAGATGTACATCACCCTGATTCTATTTAGCTGTCATTGTTTTTATGAGATGTTCTTCCCCTTGACTCTATTTATTGCCATTGTTCTTATCTGCCTGTCTCCCCCGATTAGACTGTAAGCCCGTCAAACGGCAGGGACTGTATCTGTTGCCGACTTGTTCATTCCAAGCGCTTAGTACAGTGCTCTGCACATAGTAAGCGCTCAATAAATACTATTGAATGAAAGGTGGAAGAGGAGGAGGATGAGGAGGAGAAGGAAGAAGAGGAGAAGGGAAAGCAAACCAAGGGGCAGGATCAGTCCTTCTGGCAAGTTGCTTCCATGGGCTCCTTGCCACATCACAAAGAGACAGGCAGGAGGTTGAGCTGGAGAAGCAGCAGCCTCTGCCCTTTGGAGAGCCTTTGGATTTGGGTGGAGGGTTTTGGAGTGGATCCTCTATCTTCAATTCCACAATGGAAGTCATTGAGATAATGGAGCTTGCGGTGGGCACATTTATCCTTGGAACCATGTGTCAGGAACATGTTGATCCCATATATCAAGAGAGGTCACGTGTTGAGTTCAACCATCCATCAACAAAGAACTTATGAACCCCACTGGGGTCCCTTCTGAGGAGGGTACCCAGAAGCTCTTACTGCGCCCTGATTCCATCACTGGAACAAATTCAACACCAACTCTTCAAATTTCTGAGAACAACTTCTATTTGTGCTTTACAATAAATAAATTCGAAATACATTTTTTCATCATGAAGTCTATAAGAAATATGCTGACATACCCAATGCTAACCTAATCTCGAAAAATGACCTGCTATTCTGGCACCAGGGAAAAGATGGGCATTTGGGAGGTGTGCTTGAACCCTGCAAACATAATGTCCCCCTGAGATTGTCATAGGGAAGTGAAATTTGGAGTGGTGGGAAAGGCCCATCTTACAGAGAAGTTTTACAGAAATAGTGAATTCAGAAAAGTAAACCTCCCCGTGCATGATTCTCTGAGTGCATATTCACAGCCAAGAGTATCCTCAAATTCTTTGATGCTGGAATAGAATCACCAGTGGTCATCCTAGGGGCCCTGGAAACCTGGCTGGGAAAGTTGGAAGGGCAAAAACATCAAGGGTGGTGAGCCTTAAGATTGTTCCCCGAGAAACCCCCTGAAGCAGAGAAACTCCCATCAGCTCATCAGTCCCGAGGCATTATGTATTGGTCTTGGCCAGTGGCGGCCCCCGACTCAGGGGTCAAAGTGCGACCAGCAAATCTCCTCTCCTATCAGGACAGACAGGGCAGGCTGGTAGGGTGGCTCCTTAAGTCGAAGGAAGAGTTCGTGGTTTGGAAGGAAGAGCAGAACCCCAACCATCAACCACCTTGGAGGTGAGGACTGAAGGAATCGGGAAGATAGAACAATGTACTAAGCGCTTGGAATGTACAATTCGGCAACAGATAGAGACAATCCCTTCCCAACAACGGGCTCACAGCCTAAACGGGGGAGACAGACAACAAAACAAAACAAGTAGTCTGTCGTCAGTATCATCAAGATAAATAGAATCATAGATCATTAATAATAATGTTGGTATTTGTTAAGTGCTTACTATGTGCAGAGCACTGTTCGAAGCGCTGGGGTAGATACAGGGTAATCAGGTTGTCCCACGGGAGGCTCACAGTTAATCCCCATTTTACAGATGAGGGAACTGAGTCACAGAGAAGTTAAGTGACTTGCCCACCGTCACACAGCTGACAAGTGGCAGAGCTGGGATTCGAACCCATGACCTCTGACTCCAAAGCCCAGGCTCTTTCCACTGAGCCACGCCGCTTTCCCGACAAACATTAACAAAATAGAGTAATAAATAATATATTCAAATATGCACAAGTGCTGTGGGGAAAGGAAGGGAGTAGAGCAGAGGGAGGGAGTAGGAGGAATGGGGAGGGGAGAAGGGGCAGAGGGAAAGGGAGGGCTCAGTCTTTGAAGGCCTCCTGGAGGAGGTGAGCTCTCAGTAAGGCTTTGAAGAGGGGAAGAGAGTTATTTTGGCGGATGTGAGGAGGGAGGACATTCCAGGTCAGTGGTAGGACATGGGCCAGGAGTCGACGGCGATACAGGTGCGAATGAGGGACTGTGAGGAGGTTAGAGGCAGAGGAACAGAGTGTACGGGGTGGGCTGTAGAAGGAGAGAAGGGAGGTGAAATAGCAGGGCGCTAGGTGATGCGGAGCTTTGAAGCCAAGAGTGAGGAGTTTTTTTTCATGCGAAGATTGATAGGCAACCACTGGAGGTTTTTGAGGAGAGGAGTGACATGCCCAGAGCGTTTTCTGCAGAAAGATGATCCGGGCAGTGGAATGAAGAATACACTGGAGCCGGGAGAGACAGGAGGATGGGAGATCAGAGAGGAGGCTGACACAATAATCCAGTTGGGATATTATGAGAGCTTGTGCCAGCACGATAGCAGTTTGGATGGAGAGGAAAGGGCGAAGTGGCGATATTGTGAAGGTGAGACCGGCAGGTTTGGTGACGGATTGGATGTGTGGGGTGAATGAGACAGCAGAGTCAAGGATGACACCAAGGTTGTGGGCCTGTGAGATGGGATGGAAGGTAGTGCAGTCCACACTGACAGGGAAGTCAGGGAGAGGACAGGGTTTGGGAGGGAAGATAAGGAGCTCAGTCTTGGACATATTGAGCTTTAGGTGGCGGGCAGGCATCCAGCTGGAGATGTCCTGAAGGCAGGAAGCGATACGAGCCTGGAGGGAGGGGGAGAGCACAGGGGAGGAGATGTAGATTTGGGTGTCATCTGTGTAGAGATGATAGTTCGAGCTATAGGAGCGAATGAGTTCACCAAGGGAGTGAGTAGAGATGGAGAACAGAAAGGGGCCAAGAGCTGACCCTTGAGGAACCCCTACAGTTAGTTGATGGGAGGGGGAGGAGGAGTTCGCGAAGGAGACCGAGAATGAATGGCCAGAGAGTTAAGAGAAGAACCAGAAGAGGTCAGAGTCCGTGAAACCAAGCTTAGATAAACTGTGGAGGAGAAGGGAATGGTCGACAGTATCAAAGGCAGCTAAAAGGTCGAGCAGGATTAGGATAGGGTAGGAGCCATTGGATTTGGTGAGAAGGAGGTCATTGGTGACCTTTGAGAGGGCGGTTTCGGTGGAATGGAGGGGACAGAAGCCAGATTGGAGGGAATCCAGGAGACAGTTGGAGTTGAGGAATTCAAGGTAGCGAGTGCAAAAGACACATCCTAAGAGTTTGGAAAGAAAGGACAGGAGGGAGATAGGACGATAACTGGAAGGGGAAGTGGGGTCAAGGGAGGGTTTTCTTAGGATGGGGGAGACATGGGCATGTTTGAAGGCAGAGGGGAAAAAGCCATTGGAGAGTGAGTGGTTAAATATATAAGTTAAGGAGGGGAGGAGGGAAGGGGCGATAGTTTTTATACGGTGAGCGGGAATGGGGTCCGAAACACAGGTGGAAGGGGTGCGACGAGGGAGGAGATCTCCTCTGAGGATACTGCTGGGAAGGATAGGAAAGTAGGGGAAAGGGTTGAGAGTGGGGGAATGGAAAAGTGGGAGGGGTGCCTTTGGGAAGCTCACACCTGATGGAGTTAATTTTCGTAATGAAGTAGGTGTCCAGATCGTTGGGGGGTGAGAGATGGAGGAGGGAGAGGAACAGGGGGCCTGAATAGAGAGTTAAAAATCCGCAACAATTGGCGGGGGTGATGGGCATGGGCGTCAATGAGGGAAGAAAAATAGTTTTGCCTGGCAGAGGAGAGGGCAGAGGTAAGGTAGGAGAGGATAAATTTAAAGTGAGTAAGGGTGGCTTAGTGCTTAGACTTTCCACAGCAGCGTTCAGCAGTTCGAGCATAAGAGCGAAGGAAGCCGACAGAGGCAGTGCTCCAGGCCTGCGGGTTTGTAGAGCGAGAGCGACGGGGGGAAAGGGGAGGGAACGAATTGAGTAGAGAGGGTGGAGTTGAGAGCAGTAATCTGATCATCGAGAGTGGGTAGAGAGGATAGGGAGGCAAGGAGGGTTGTGATGCTTTAGGAGAGATAGAGGGGTCGAGAGAGAAGAGGTTTCCATGGGAGAGTAATACAGATTTACAGGGGGAGGGAGTGTGAGAGAAGGGGCAGGTGAGAAGGTTATGGTCAGAGAAAGAGATTTCAGAGTTGTTGAGGGTGGAGATTGTGCAGCGGTAAGAGATGATTAGATCGGGAGTTTTGACCAAGCTGGTGATTGGGCGAGGTGTGGTGGAGCAGGTGGTTGGCAGAGTCAAGGAGTGATAGAAGGTGGGCGGCAGAGGAGTCACCGGGTACATCCATGTGGATATCGAAGTCTCTGAGGATCAGAGTGGGCAAGGAAAAGGAGAGAAGGAAGGTGAGAAAGGGGTCAAGGTTGTTAAAGAAGTTGGAGGTCGGACCAGGCGGGGGGGGGGCGGTAGATGACTGCTAAAAGAATCTGGAGGGGGTGGTAGAGGTGAATAATATGGGCTTCAAAAGAGGGGAAGGAGAGGGAAGGGATAGGGACGTTAGTGCGAAAGCTGCATTGGGGGGCGAGAACGAAGCCGACGCCTCCTCCTTTCCGGATGAGTCTGGGGAAGTGGGAGAAGGAGAGGCGACCACTGGAGAGAGCAGCAGAAGAGACCGTTTCCTCTGGGGTGAGCCAGGTCTCGGTAAGGGCGAGGAGGAGGAGAGAGCAGGAAAGGAACAGGTCAAGAATGAAAGAGAGTTTACCTATAATGGAGCGGGGGCTCCATAGGCCAGACTTGGCAGCAGCTGTGGAGGGAGGGGAGATGGGGAGAAGGGTGCGGTGGGTCGGGAAGGTTTGGATGGGAATGAGATGGCGGGAACCTGGGTGGGGGAGGGGGATGAGAGGTGGCTATGAGCTAGGAGAACAGGGATGGGACGTCGTGGGGGAAGAGGGAAGGGTTGGACGGGAGGGGGATGAGGGTTGGAGCTGGTAAAGTGGGATTCTAGGGAGGGGGTGAGGGGAGGGGAAGGGGCAGAGTAAAGTGAGGGAAAGAGCTGGGTGGGAGAAGGGGAAGGTGAGGATTGGGAAGGGTAGATGGGAGCAGGGAGGGTTGGAAAGTCAGGGTGAGGTCAGTGAGTTAAATGACAGTACTGAGATCAGTTAACAATAAACATGCGATAGCAATAATATGATATAATATAATATGATATGATATAATATAATATTAATAAGCTGGTGATTCCTTGAGTCGAATGTTGACTTGTCTATAAAATCAAAATTCTAATGGCAAGGGGAGTCCAGAGGCTCTTGGCCCAATTGCCTCTGAGGCGGTGGAGGAAGTCCTGTGGATGGCCGATTTGAAGAAGGGTGGAGCTGTTGTGGGGGACATGGGAGAGGAAATGGCTGGGGAGAGGTGTAGATAACCAAAAACATGAGTGGGCTGAGTAGGTGCGAATGCAGGTAGTAGCTAAAAGTACCACAGTGAGAACAAGGGCATTGTTATCCGGGGATGGGGGTGGGGGGAATCAGTCACCTCTAGTCAGAGCACAGGGAGGGAAGGAGTGGGGACTCCCCAAGGATGATCGCTTTTGGGGCGTGGGGGGGGGCAGTTGGGGATATAATATCCCAAGGCCCGTGGGGAGCGGGCGGGGAGAGCTGGGAAACACAATTTTCCCACGGCCCTGGGGTGGGGGAGGGGAGGTGGGGAACACAGTGTCCCACGCCCCAGGTTAGCTACCTGGACGGCTTAAGGGTCGCTTCGAGGGGTGGTTCTAGTAATCATGGGAGGAGTGTTAGTTGAGGGGAGTTGGATGGTCAGCGGAGAGATCGGGGATCGTCTGGGAGCTACACGAGGTTCTGAGCGGCTGTGGGGCCTGTGGTGGGGGTGGGAGGCGGGGATCCTCGGTGTCGCTGCCCTAGGGCGGGGGTGCAGATGTTCGGGAGGGAAGGGTGACCATGAGCTCGGAGGCAGGTCACTGGAGTCTGATAGTGCGGGCTTCTCGGGAAGAGAGATCTCGGCCCTTCCGTGGCGGCGTCCGGAGGGGAAAGATCCTACTGGGAACAGGGGGATCAGCAGACAGGTCACCCCTCCCCTTTCACCCACAAAGGAAACCAAAAAATAATCCTGGCTCTTTCCTAGGCAGCGAGGAAGGTTTAGGAAGGCACTGAGAGAAAGACTTAAAAGTCCACTCATCCTTCCAACCCCAGTCGCCTCTTTGTAAATTAATTATGCATTCATTTTTTCTTTATTTCTAATCTATTTATGTATATTAATGTCTTTCTCCCCTCTAGGACTGTGAGGTCACCCCGGGCAGGGAATGTGTCTGTTTATTGTTACAGTGTACTCTCCCAAGCTCTGAGGACAGTGCTTTGCATACAATAAGCACTCAATAAATACGATTGAATGAATGAATGAATGAATGAATGAATGAATGAATGAATGATTTTTCTGGGCCACAGTTACCTCATCTGTTAAAGGGAAGGCCAATATTGAGTCCCTTGTGGGACAGGACTGTGTCCAACCAGATTAGCTTGAATCTACCCCAGCGCTTAGCACAGTCCCTATCACATAACAAGCACTTATGAAGAAATACCAGTAGAAGAAAAAATAAACAAACAAATGAAAAAAGCAGATGTCGGGGCAGGGTTTGAATAGGAAGAGAAGGAGTTCTGATTTGGACGTGTGCAGTTGGAGGTATTGGCAGGACATAGGACATATGGTCCCTTCCCCAAGGAACTGGACAATGTAGATGGGAGGAGGGACAAAAAATATATTCCAGTGAGGAAGAGGTCATAGGTGAGGAAGAAATACTAGAGGTCTGATGCATCGGTTGAGCATTGATGAAAGACTCCGGAGTTGCCACATGAGGGAAGCTGCCCTGATTATTCTGGCCACAGCTGGCCCCTCTGGATTCCCAGAGCCCCACGGCTCTCCAAACAAACTCACACAACACCACGAGAAGCACTGAAGAGAGTGAAAAGTGCACAGGGCTGGGAGGTGGGAGACCTGGATCCTGGTCCCGGCTCTGCCACCTTTTTGCTGCGTGATTTTGGGCGATGCACTTTGGAATCTGGGTGCCTCAGCTGCCACGCCTGTATAACAGGGTGAACTCCCTGTTCTCCCTCTTTCACAGTCTGGGTATCCAGATGTGGGACACACGCTGCCTCTATTCTGATCATACAATCTCCAAACCAGCGATTGGCCAAGAATGATGGCTGCACCAACACCACGACAATAGTGTGGGGACAACATAATATAGCCTAGGGACCGACCCAGGCAATCAGGCCCTGTCGCGAGGGAAGGGAGGGTGGCGTGGCAGCTCGGGATCCAAAGATATCTGAGAGTCGTAGTCTGATGCTCGCTGTTGATGGTGTTCGCCCCCACCTACTGAACTACCAGTCCCTTGTGCCCCGCAGTGGAGCTCAAGGTCATTGGCCAAAGCGAGGAAGGTGCATTGGCCAAAGCGAGTTCAGGCCGTTTTATAATTCATAATTAGAGTAATGATGGTGCTTCTTCAGTATTTGTTATCACTCCTCATGAGGTGTAGCATGGAGAACACAGGCCAGGGAGAAGGTTAGGCCTTGGGAAAAGGTTAGGTCAGAGGAAAAGTTTAGGCTAAGGGAAATTTTTAGTCTAGGGAAAAGGTTAGACTATGGGAAATGGATAAGGTAGGGGGAAAGGATAGGCCAGGAGAAAGATTTGGCAAGGGAAAGGTTAGGTTACGGGAAAAGATTAGGTTAGGGGAAAAGGTGAGGCTAGGGGAAAAGGTTAGCCCGGGGAATAGGTTAGGGTAGGGGCAAAGGTTAAGCTAGGGCAAAAATGGGCCCAAGGGAAAAGGTTAGGCTAGGGGAAAAGGTTAGACTAGGAGAAAAGGTTAGGCTAGGGGAAAAATTTAGGCCAGGGTCAAAGGTTAGGCCTGGAGGAAGGATAGGCCAGGAAAAAGCTTAGGCCAGGAGAAAAGTTTAGGTCAGGGGAAATTTTTACACCTGGGGAAAAGGTTAGGCTAGGGAAAAAGGTTATTTCACGGAAAAGGATAGGCCAAGGGAAACGATTAGTCTAGGAAAAAACCTTAGGCTAGGGGAAAGGTTAGGCTAGGGGTCAGGTTAAGCTATGGCAAAAAGTTAGACCAGGGGAATATGTTTGGCTATGGGAAAAGGGTAGGTCAGGGAAAGGATAGGCCAAGGGAAAAGGTTAGGCTAGGTAAAAACGTTAGGCTAGTGCAAAGGAAGGCTAGGGGAAAAGGTTAGGCCAAGAGACAACGTTAGGCTAGGCAAAAACATTAGGCTGGTGATAAGTTAGTTTACCGCAAAAGGTTAGGCCTGGTAAAAACGTTAGGCTAGGGGAAAAGGTCAGGCGAGGGGAAAAGGTTAGGAGAGGGGAAAAGGTTAGGCGAGGGGGAAATTGAGGCTAGGGGGAGAGGTTAGGCTGGTAGAAAAGGTTAGACCAGGGGAAAAGGTTAGTCTATGGGAAAATGTTAAGCCAAGGGAAAAGGTTAGACTAGGGGAAAACGTTAGGAAAGGGGAAAGGTTAAGCTAGGAGAACATTTTAGGCCAGGGGAAAATGTTGGGCCAAGGGGAAAAAACTAGTCTAGGGGAATATGTTAAACCAAGGGAAAAGCTTAGGCCAGGGGAAAATGTTAGATGAGGGGATAAAGTTATAGGTACGGTGAAAAGTTAAAGCCAGGGTGAAGTTTAGGCTAGCAGAAAAAGTTAGGCTAGGTGAAGAGGTTAAGCTAGGGGAAGGAGTAGCATAGGGGAAAGAGTCGGCTAGGGGAAAGGTTAGGCTAGAAGGATAACGTCAGAGAGAAGCAGCGTGGCTCAGTGGAAAGAGCACGGGCTTGGGAGTCCGAGGTCATCGAGTTTGAATCCCGGCTCTGTCACTTGTCAGCTGTGTGACTGTGGGCAAGGCGCTTCTCTGTGCTCAGTTACCTCATCTGTAAAATGGGGATTAAGACTGTGAGCCTCACGTGGACAACCTGATTACCCTGTATTCTTACCCCCATGCGCTTAGAACAGTGGCTCTGCATATAGTAAGCGCTTAACAAATACCAACATTATTATTATTATTAATTATCATCAATTATCATTATCATTAAAAAGGTTTTAGGGAGCGGGAAAACGTTACGGCGAGGGCGACAACATTAGGCTAGACGGACAAGGTGAGGCCCAAGGGAGAAGGTTAGGCTTAGGGGAAACGTTAGGCTAGGATAAAGGTTATGGCTAGGGATTCACGTATAGGCTTTGGGAAAAGGTTTGGCCAAGGGAAGAGGTTAGGCTAGGGGAAAACGTTAGGCTAGGAGAAAGCGTTAGGCTAAGGGACAAGGTTAGGCCAAGGTAAAAGGTTGGGCCAGGGGAAATGGTTGAGCCAGGGGAAATGGTAAGGTGAGGACAAAAGGTTAGACTGGGGGAAAAGGTTAGGCTGGGGGAAAAGGTTAGACTGGGGGAAAAGGCTACGCCAAGGGAAAAGGCTAGGCCAGGGAAAAAGGTTAGGCCAGGGAAAAAGTTGGGCCAGGGGAAACCATTAGGCCAGAGGAACAGGTAAGGCTACCGGAAAAGCTTAGGTCAGGGAAAAAAATAGGCCAAGGAAAAGTTTAGTCTAGGAAAAATGTTAGGCTATGGCAAAGGTCAGGCTTGGGGTCAGGTTAGGCTATGGGAAAAACTTAGGCCGGGGAAGAAGATAGGCTAGGGGAAAAGAGTATGCTGGAGGAAAGGTTTAGGCTAAGGGAAAAGGTTAGGCCAGGGGAAAGGGTTAGGTCAGGGAAAAGGATAGGCCAAGGGACAATGTTAGCCTAGGGGGAAAGGTTAAGCCAAGGGAAAAGGTTAGGCTAGGCAAAAACGTTAGGCTGGGGAAAGGTTAGGCTAGGGGAAAAGGTAAGGCCTGGTAAAGATGATAGGATGGGGGAAGGTTAGGCAGGGGAAACCTGAAACGAGATGGGTTCGAGGACAGGCCTGGAAGTCAAAGGCTGGGGTGCCCAACCTGGAACAATAAATGCTTGGGACAGGCCTGGAAGGCAAAGGCAGGGGGTGGGGAGGCTCAACCCGGAAGGGAAAGGCTGGGGGCCAAACCGGGAACAAGCAGGCTTCAGGGGGCCAAACCTGGAATGAGAAGGGTTCGGGGCCAGGTCGGAAAGAAAAAGCCCGGGGGGCCCAACCCAGAAGGCAAAAGTGGGGGGCCAAACCTGGAACAAGAAGGATTAGGGCCAAACCTGGAAGGCAAAGGCCGGGGTGCCCAACCTGGAACAAGAAAGGCTCGGGGACAGGCCTGGAAGGCAAAGGCGGTGGGGTCCAACCTGAAAGGCAAAAGCGGGGGAACCAATCCTGGAACGCGAAGGCCTCGGGGACAAGCCAGAAAGGCATAGGTTAGGCAAGAGGTAAAATTTAGGTTAGGGCAAATGTTAGGCTAGGGAAAAGGATAGGCCAGGGGACAAGCTTAGGCCATGGGAAAGGTTTAAGTCGGGGAAAAGGTTATGCTAGGGGAGAAGGTTAGGTCGGGAGAAAGGTTAGGAAAGTTAAGCCTTCGAGAAAAGGTTAGGCTAGGTGTAAAGGTTAGGTTAGTGTAAAAACAGGTTAGGCTAAGTGTAGAGATTAGGGGAAAAGCTTAGGCTAGGGGAAAGAGTTAACCTAGGGAAAAAATTAGGCTAGGGGAAAAGAGTAAGCTAGGGGAGAGGTTTAGGCTAGGGGAAAAGGTTAGGCCGGGGAAAAGCTTAGGTCATGGAAAAGCTTAGGCCAGAAGAAAAGGTTAGCGCAGGGAAAAGGAAAGGCCAGGAAGTAAGCTTAGGCTAGGAGAAAAGACTAGGCGAGGGGAAAAGGATAGGCTAGAGGAAATGGTTAGGCGAGAGGAAAGGTTAGGCTACGGGAAAACA
>NW_024396702.1:651414-737762 GCF_004115215.2 Ornithorhynchus anatinus | reverse complement strand
CATAAACCTTTCACCTAGCCTAACATTCTCCCCTAGCATAACCTTTCCTCTCTCCAGACCTTTCCTCTAGCCAAAATATTCCACTTGCATAACCTTTTCCCATAGAATAACCTGACCCCTACCCTAACCTTTATCTGAGCCTAACCTCTTCACCTAGTCTAACCTTCTCCTTTGGCCTATCCTTTCCACTGACCTAACCGCTGGCCTAACCATCTCCCTGGCCTAACCTTTTCCCCTAGCCTAAACCTTTCCCCTAGCCTAACCTTCCCTCTGCCTAACCTTTTCCCCATGCCTAAACCTTTCCCCTGACCTCACCTTTCCACCTAGCCCAAATTTTCCCCAGCCTAACCTTTTCCCTTAGCCTAATGTTTTTTGCCAGACCTAACCTTTACCCCTAGACTAATCTATCACCAGCCTAAAGTTTTTGCTTAGCCTATCCTTTTCCCTTGGCCTAACCTTTTCCCCTAGCCTTACCTTCGCACTAGCCTAACGTTTTTACCTAGCCTAACCTTTTCCCCTGGCCTAACCTTTTCCCCTGGCCTAACCTTTTTACCCTAGCCTAACCTTTTACCCTAGTCTAACCCTTATACCTAGCCTAACCTGCTTTTCCCATAACCTAATCTTTACACCTAGCCTAACTTTTTCCCAAAGTTTTACCTTTCCCCCTGGCCTAACCTTTCCCCCTGGCCTAACCTTTCCCCCTCGCCTAACCTTTTCCCCTAGCGTGACCTATTCCCTGACTTAAAATTTTCCCAGGTCCTAATATTTTCCCTAGCCTAGCCTTTCCCCTAACATAAACTTTACACCTTATGTAATCTTTTCCAGTAGCCTAACCTTCCCCCTCGCCTGACCTTTTCCCTTGCCTAAACTTTTGCCCTAGCCTAACATTTTCCCTGATGTAACATTTTCCCCTGCCCTGAATTTTCCCCCGGCCTAAGCTTTTCCCCTAGCCTAACCTTTTCCCCTAGATTAAACTTTTACCCTAGCCTAACCTTTTATCTTAGCCTAAGCTTTTTCCCCTAACCGAACATTTACACCTAGTTACCCTGTATCTACCCCAGCACTTAGAACAGTGCTCTGCAAATAGTAAGCGCTTAACAACTACCAACATTATTATCCTGCTTTTCCCCTAACCTAATGTTTAAACCTAGGCTACCCTTTTCCCAAAGGCTTACCTTTCCCCCTTGCCTAACCTTTTCCCCTAGCATAACCAATTCCCCGACTTAAACTTTTCCCATGGCCTAGCCTTTTCCCCTGGCCTATCCTTTTCCCTAGCCTAACCTTTCCCCGACATAAACTTTACACCTTGCCTAACCTTTCCCCTCGCCTAACCTTTCCCCTTTTCTAACCTTTTGCCCTAGCCTAACATTTTCCCTGATATAACATTTTCCCCTGCCGTAAACTTTTCTGCTGGCCTTAGCTTTTCCCTTAGCCAAATATTTTCCCCTAGCCTAACCTTTTCCCCTAGCCTAACCATTTACCATAGCCTAACCTTTCCCTTGCATAATCTTTCCCCTGGCCTAAGATTTTCCACTTGCTTATCCATTTCCCATAGTCTCACCTTTTCCCTGTCCTAACCTTTTCCCCTAGCCTAAACATTTCCCCGAGACTAACCTTTTCCCCTGGTCTCACTTTCTCCCTGGCCTAACCTTTTACCCTAGCATAATAATTACCATAGCCTAACCTTTTCCCTGACCTACACTTTTACCCAGACCAACCATTTTCCAAAGCCTACCCTTTCAGCGGCCTAACCTTTTTCCCTAGCCTAACCTCTCCCATAGCTTAATCTTTTCCCATAGCCTAATCTTTTCCCCTATCCTAACCCTTTCTCCTAGCCTAAGCTTTTCCCCTAACCAAACCTTTACAGCTAGGCTAACCTGCTTTTCCCCTCACCTAACCTTTACACCTAATCTAATCTTTTCCCGAAGGCTTAACTTTCCCCTGGCCTAACCTTTTCCCCTGGCCTAACCTTTCCCCCTGGCCTAACCTATCAGCCTGGCCTAACCTTTTCTCCTAGCATAACCTATTCCCTGGCTTCAACTTTTCCCATGGCCTAACCTTTTCCCCTGGCCTATCCTTATCCCTAGCCTAACCTTTCTCCTTACCTAAATTTTACACCTTGCCTAACCTTTTCCCATAGCCTGACCTTTCCCCTTACCTAACCTTTTGCCCTAGCCTAACCTTTTCTGTTTTCCCGTAGCCTAACCTTTCCTCTCGCCTAACCATTTCCTCTAGCCTATCCTTTTCCCCTTATCGAGTCTTTTCTCCTAGCCTAAGCTTTCTTCCTGGCCTTTCCTTTTCCCTGCGCTAACCTTTTCTTCTGGCCTAAGCTTTTCCATGACCTAAGCTTTTCCCCGGCCTAACCTTTTCCCCTAGCCTAAACCTCTCCCCTAGCTTACTCTTTTCCCCTAGCCTAATTTTTTCCCTAGGTTAACTCTTTCCCCTAGCCTAAGCTTTTCCCCTAATCTCTACACTTAGCCTAACCTGTTTTTACACTAACCTAACCTTTACACCTAGCCTAACCTTTTCCCGAAGGCTTAACTTTCCTAACCTTTCTCCCGACCTAACCTTCTCCCCTAGCATAACCTTTTCCCCGACTTAAACCTTTCCCATGGCCTAAGCTTGTCCCCTGGCCTATCCTTTTCCCTAGCCTAACATTTGCCCTAACCTAAATTTTACCTCTTGCCTAACCTATGCCTTTCTGGCTTGTCCCCGAGGCCTTCGCGTTCCAGGATTGGTTCCCCCGCTTTTGCCTTTCAGGTTGGACCCCACCGCCTTTGCCTTCCAGGCCTGTCCCCGAGCCTTTCTTGTTCCAGGTTGGGCACCCCGGCCTTTGCCTTCCAGGTTTGGCCCTAATCCTTCTTGTTCCAGGTTTGGCCCCCCACTTTTGCCTTCTGGGTTGGGCCCCCCGGGCTTTTTCTTTCCGACCTGGCCCCGAACCCTTCTCATTCCAGGTTTGGCCCTGAAGCCTGCTTGTTCCCGCTTTGGCCCCCAGCCTTTCCCTTCCGGGTTGGGCACCCCCACCCCCTGCCTTTGCCTTCCAGGCCTGTCCCGAGCATTTCTTTTTCTAGTTTGGGCACCCCGGCCTTTGACTTCCAGGCCTGTCCCCGAACCCATCTCGTTTCAGGTTTCCCCTGCCTAACCTTCCCCCATCCTATCATCTTTACCAGGCCTTACCTTTTCCCCTAGCCTAACCTTTCCCCTAGCCTAACGTTTTTGCCTAGCCTAACCTTTTCCCTTGGCTTAACCTTTCCCCCTAGGCTAACATTGTCCCTTGGCCTATCCTTTTCCCTGACCTAACCCTTTCCCCTGGCCTAACCTTTTCCCTTAGCCTAAACTTTTCCTCCAGCATACTCTTTTCCCCTAGCCTATCTTCTTCCCCGGCCTAAGTTTTTCCCATAGCCTAACCTGACCCCGAGCCTGACCTTTACCATAGCCTAACATTTTTCCTAGACTAAACTTTTCCTTGGCCTATTTTTTTCCCTGACCTAAGCTTTTCCGGTAGCCTTACCTGTTCCTCTGGCCTAATGGTTTCCCCTGGCCCAACTTTTTCCCTGGCCTAACCTTTTTCCCTGGCCTAGCCTTTTCCCTTGGCGTAGCCTTTTCCCCCAGTCTAACCTTTTCCCCCAGCCTAACCTTTTCCCCCAGTCTAACCTTTTGTCCTCACCTTACCATTTCCCCTGGCTCAACCATTTCCCCTGGCCCAACCTTTTACCTTGGCCTAACCTTGTCCCTTAGCCTAACGCTTTCCCCTAGCCTAACGTTTTCCCCTAGCCTAACCTCTTCCCTTGGCCAAACCTTTTCCCAAAGCCTAACCTGATCCCTAGCCTAACCTTTATCCTAGCCTAAACGTTTCCCCTAGCCTAACCTTCTCCCTGGCCTCGCCTTGTCCTCTAGCCTAATGTTGTCCCCTCACCTAACGTTTTCCCCTCGCCTAAACCTTTTAATGATAATGATAATGATGATAATAATAATAATAATAATGTTGGTATTTGTTAAGCACTTACTATATGCAGAGCACTGTTCTAAGCGCTGGGGTAGATACAGGGTAATCAGGTTGTCCCACGTGAGGCTCACAGTCTTAATCCCCATTTTACAGATGAGGTAACTGAGGCACAGAGAAGTGCCTTGCCCACAGTCACACAGCTGACAAGTGACAGAGCCGGGATTCAAACTCATGACCTCGGACTCCCAAGCCCGTGCTCTTTCCACTGAGCCACGCTGCTTCTCCTGACGTTATCCTCTAGCCTAACCTTTCCCCTAGCCGACTCTTTCCCCTATGCTACTCCTTCCCCTAGCTTAACCTCTTCACCTAGCCTAACTTTTTCTGCTAGCCTAAACTTCACCCTGGCTTTAACTTTTCACCTTACCTTAACTTTTCCCCTCATCTAACATTTTCCCCTGGCCTAAGCTTTTCCCTTGGTTTAACATATTCCCCTAGACTAGTTTTTTCCCCTTGGCCCAACGTTTTCCCCTGGCCTAAAATGTTCTCCTAGCTTAACCTTTCCCCTTTCCTAACGTTTTCCCCTAGCCTAACCTTTTCCCTTGCCTAATCTTTTCCCATAGACTAACCTTTTCCCCTGGTCTAACCTTTTCTACCAGCCTAACCTCTCCCCCTAGCCTCAATTTCCCCCTCGCCTAACCTTTTCCCCTCTCCTAACCTTTTCCCCTCACCTGACCTTTTCCCCTAGCCTAAGGTTTTGCCAGGCCTAACCTTTTCCCGTAGACTAACTTATCACCAGCCTAATGTTTTTGCCTAGCCTAACGTTGTCTCTTGGCCTAACCTTTTCCCCTAGCCTTCCTTTGCACTAGCCTAACGTTTTTACCTAGCCTAACCTTTTCCCTTGGCCTATCCTTTCTCTGACCTACCCTTTTCCCATAGCCAAACATATTCCCCTGGTCTAACTTTTTGCCATAGCTTAACCTGACCCCTAGCCTAACCTTTCCCCTAGCCTAAGGTTTTTTCCTAGACTAATCGTTTCCCTTGGCCTATCCTTTTCCGTTAAATAACCTTTTTCCCTAGCCTAACCTTTTCCCCAGGTGTACAAATTTCCCCTGACCTAAACTTTTCTCCTGGCCTAAGCTTTTTCCTGGCCTATCCTTCCTCCAGGCCTTTGACCCTGGCCTAAATTTTTCCCCTAGCCTAACCTTTTCTCCTAGTCTAACCTTTTCCCCTAGCCTAACCTTTTCCCTTGGCCCCATTTTTGCCCTAGCTTAACCTTTTCCCCTACCCTAACCTATTCCCCGGGCTAACCTTTTCCCCTAGCCTCACCTTTTCCCGTAGCCTAATCTTTTCCCGTAACCTAACCTTTCCCTTGCCAAATCTTTCTCCTGGCCTATCTTTTCCCCCTACCTTATCCATTTCCCATAGTCTAACCTTTTCCCTAGTCTAAAAATTTCCCTTAGCCTAAACTTTTCCTCTGACCTAACCTTTTCCCAAGGCCTAACCTTCTCATTGGCCTGTGTTCTCCATGCTACACCTCATGAGGAGTGATAACAAATACTGAAGAAGCACCATCATTACTCTAATTATGAATTATAAAACGGCCTGAACTCGCTTTGGCCAATGCACCTTCCTCGCTTTGGCCAATGACCTTGAGCTCCACTGCGGGGCACAAGGGACTGGTAGTTCAGTAGGTGGGGGCGAACACCATCAACAGCGAGCATCAGACTACGACTCTCAGATATCTTTGGATCCCGAGCTGCCACGCCACCCTCCCTTCCCTCGCGACAGGGCCTGATTGCCTGGGTCGGTCCCTAGGCTAGATTATGTCGTACCCACACTATCGTCGTGGTGTTGGTGCAGCCATCATTCTTGGCCAATCGCTGGTTTGGGGATTGTATGATCAGAGTAGAGGCAGCCTGTGTCCCACATCTGGATACCCAGACTGTGAAAGAGGGAGAACAGGGAGTTCACCCTGTTATACAGGCGTGGCAGCTGAGGCACACAGATTCCAAAGTGCATCGCCCAAAATCACGCAGCAAAAAGGTGGCAGAGCCGGGACCAGGATCCAGGTCTCCCACCTCCCAGCCCTGTGCACTTTTCACTCTCTTCAATGTTTCTCGTGGTGTTGTGCGAGTTTGTTTGGAGAGCCGTGGGGCTCTGGGAATCCAGAGGGGCCAGCTGTGGCCAGAATAATCAGGGCAGCTTCCCTCTTGTGGCAACTCTGGAGTCTTTCATCAATGCTCAACCGATGCATCAGACCTCTAGTATTTCTTCCTCACCTATGACCTCTTCCTCACTGGAATATATTTTTTGTCCCTCCTCCCATCTACATGGTCCAGTTCCTTGGGGAAGGGACCATATGTCCTATGTCCTGCCAATACCTCCAACTGCACACGTCCAAATCAGAACTCCTTCTCTTCCTATTCAAACCCTGCCCCGACATCTGCTTTTTTCATTTGTTTGTTTATTTTTTCTTCTACTGGTATTTCTTCATAAGTGCTTGCTATGTGATAGGGACTGTGCTAAGCGCTGGGGTAGATTCAAGCTAATCTGGTTGGACACAGTCCTGTCCCACAAGGGACTCAATATTTGCCTTCCCTTTAACAGATGAGGTAACTGTGGCCCAGAAAAATCATTCATTCATTCATTCATTCATTCATTCATTCAATCGTATTTATTGAGTGCTTATTGTATGCAAAGCACTGTCCTCAGAGCTTGGGAGAGTACACTGTAACAATAAACAGACACATTCCCTGCCCGGGGTGACCTCACAGTCTAGAGGGGGAGAAAGACATTAATATACAGAAATAGATTAGAAATAAAGAAAAAATGAATGCATAATTAATTTACAAAGAGGCGACTGGGGTTGGAAGGATGAGTGGACTTTTAAGTCTTTCTCTCAGTGCCTTCCTAAACCTTCCTCGCTGCCTAGGAAAGAGCCAGGATTATTTTTTGGTTTCCTTTGTGGGTGAAAGGGGAGGGGTGACCTGTCTGCTGATCCCCCTGTTCCTAGTAGGATCTTTCCCCTCCGGACGCCGCCACGGAAGGGCCGAGATCTCTCTTCCCGAGAAGCCCGCACTATCAGACTCCAATGACCTGCCTCCGAGCTCATGGTCACCCTTCCCTCCCGAACATCTGCACCCCGGCCCTAGGGCAGCGACACCGAGGACCCCCGCCTCCCACCCCCACCACAGGCCCCACAGCCGCTCAGAACCTCGTGTAGCTCCCAGACGATCCCCGATCTCTCCGCTGACCATCCAACTCCCCTCAACTAGCACTCCTCCCATGATTACTAGAACCACCCCTCGAAGCGACCCTTAAGCCGTCCAGGTAGCTAACCTGGGGCGTGGGACACTGTGTTCCCCACCTCCCCTCCCCCACCCCAGGGCCGTGGGATATTGTGTTTCCCAGCTCTCCCCGCCCGCTCCCCACGGGCCTTGGGATATTATATCCCCAACTGCCCCCCCCCACGCCCCAAAAGCGATCATCCTTGGGGAGTCCCCACTCCTTCCCTCCCTGTGCTCTGACTAGAGGTGACTGATTCCCCCCACCCCCATCCCCGGATAACAATGCCCTTGTTCTCACTGTGGTACTTTTAGCTACTACCTGCATTCGCACCTACTCAGCCCACTCATGTTTTTGGTTATCTACACTTCTCCCCAGCCATTTCCTCTCCCATGTCCCCCACAACAGCTCCACCCTTCTTCAAATCGGCCATCCACAGGACTTCCTCCACCGCCTCAGAGGCAATTGGGCCAAGAGCCTCTGGACTCCCCTTGCCATTAGAATTTTGATTTTATAGACAAGTCAACATTCGACTCTAGGAATCACCAGCTTATTAATATTATATCATATCATATATATTATTCATATTATGCTATCGCATGTTTATTGTTAACTGATCTCAGTACTGTCATTTAACTCACTGACCTCACCCTGATTTTCCAACCCTCCCTGCTCCCATCTACCCTTCCCAATCCTCACCTTCCCCTTCTCCCACCCAGCTCTTTCCCTCACTTTACTCTGCCCCTTCCCCTCCCCTCACCCCCTCCCTAGAATCCCACTTTACCAGCTCCAACCCTCATCCCCCTCCCGTCCAACCCTTCCCTCTTCCCCCCACGACGTCCCATCCCTGTTCTCCTAGCTCATAGCCACCTCTCATCCCCCTCCCCCACCCAGGTTCCCGCCATCTCATTCCCATCCAAACCTTCCCGACCCACCGCACCCTTCTCCCCATCTCCCCTCCCTCCACAGCTGCTGCCAAGTCTGGCCTATGGAGCCCCCGCTCCATTATAGGTAAACTCTCTTTCATTCTTGACCTGTTCCTTTCCTGCTCTCTCCTCCTCCTCGCCCTTACCGAGACCTGGCTCACCCCAGAGGACACGGTCTCTTCTGCTGCTCTCTCCAGTGGTCGCCTCTCCTTCTCCCACTTCCCCAGACTCATCGGGAAAGGAGGAGGCGTCGGCTTCCTTCTCGCCCCCCAATGCAGCTTTCGCACTAACGTCCCTATCCCTTCCCTCTCCTTCCCCTCTTTTGAAGCCCATATTATTCACCTCTACCACCCCCTCCAGATTCTTTTAGCTGTCATCTACCCTCCCCTGGTCCGACCTCCAACTTCTTTAACAACCTTGACCCCTTTCTCACCTTCCTTCTCTCCTTTTCCTTGCCCACTCTGATCCTCAGAGACTTCGATATCCACATGGATGTACCCGGTGACTCCTCTGCCGCCCACCTTCTATCACTCCTTGACTCTGCCAACCACCTGCTCCACCACACCTCGCCCACTCACCAGCTTGGTCAAAACCCTCGATTTTATAATCTCTTACCGCTGCACAATCTCCACCCTCAACAACTCTGAAATCTCTTTCTCTGACCATAACCTTCTCACCTGCCCCTTCTCTCACACTCCCTCCCCCTGTAAATCTGTATTACTCTCCCATGGAAACCTCTTCTCTCTCGACCCCTCTATCTCTCCTAAAGCATCACACCCCTCCTTGCCTCCCTATCCTCTCTACCCACTCTCGATGATCAGATTACTGCTCTCAACTCCACCCTCTCTACTCAATTCGTTCCCTCCCCTTTCCCCCCGTCGCTCTCGCTCTACAAACCCGCAGGACTGGAGCACTGCCTCTGTCGGCTTCCTTCGCTCTTATGCTCGAGCTGCTGAACGCTGCTGTGGAAAGTCTAAGCACTAAGCCACCCTTACTCACTTTAAATTTATCCTTTCCTACCTTACCTCTGCCCTCTCCTCTGCCAGGCAAAACTATTTTTCTTCCCTCATTGACGCCCATGCCCATCACCCCCGCCAATTGTTGCGGATTTTTAACTCTCTATTCAGCCCCCCTGTTCCTCCCGCTCCTCCATCTCTCACCCCCAACGATCTGGACACCTATTTCATTACGAAAATTAACTCCATCAGGTGTGAGCTTCCCAAAGGCACCCCTCCCACTTTTCCATTCCCCCACTCTCAACCCTTTCCCCTACTTTCCTATCCTTCCCAGCAGTATCCTCAGAGGAGATCTCCTCCCTCGTCGCACCCCTTCCACCTGTGTTTCGGACCCCATTCCCGCTCACCGTATAAAAACTATCGCCCCTTCCCTCCTCCCCTCCTTAACTTATATATTTAACCACTCACTCTCCAACGGCTTTTTCCCCTCTGGCTTCAAACATGCCCATTTCTCCCCCATCCTAAGAAAACCCTCCCTTGACCCCACTTCCCCTTCCAGTTATCGTCCTATCTCCCTCCTGTCCTTTCTTTCCAAACTCTTAGGATGTGTCTTTTGCACTCGCTACCTTGAATTCCTCAACTCCAACTGTCTCCTGGATTCCCTCCAATCTGGCTTCTGTCCCCTCCATTCCACCGAAACCGCCCTCTCAAAAGTCACCAATGACCTCCTTCTCACCAAATCCAATGGCTCCTACCCTATCCTAATCCTGCTCGACCTTTTAGCTGCCTTTGATACTGTCGACCATTCCCTTCTCCTCCACAGTTTATCTAAGCTTGGTTTCACGGACTCTGACCTCTTCTGGTTCTTCTCTTAACTCTCTGGCCATTCATTCTCGGTCTCCTTCGCGGACTCCTCCTCCCTCTCCCATCAACTAACTGTAGGGGTTCCTCAAGGGTCAGCTCTTGGCCCCTTTCTGTTCTCCATCTCTACTCACTCCCTTGGTGAACTCATTCGCTCCTATGGCTCGAACTATCATCTCTACGCAGATGACACCCAAATCTACATCTCCTCCCCTGTGCTCTCCCCCTCCCTCCAGGCTCGTATCGCTTCCTGCCTTCAGGACATCTCCAGCTGGATGCCTGCCCGCCACCTAAATCTCAATATGTCCAAGACTGAGCTCCTTATCTTCCCTCCCAAACCCTGTCCTCTCCCTGACTTCCCTGTCAGTGTGGACGGCACTACCTTCAATCCCATCTCACAGGCCCACAACCTTGGTGTCATCTTTGACTCTGCTCTATCATTCACCCCACACATCCAATCCGTCACCAAACCTGCCGGTCTCACCTTCACAATATCGCCACTTCGCCCTTTCCTCTCCATCCAAACTGCTATCGTGCTGGCACAAGCTCTCATAATATCCCAACTGGATTATTGTGTCAGCCTCCTCTCTGATCTCCCATCCTCCTGTCTCTCCCGGCTCCAGTGTATTCTTCATTCCACTGCCCGGATCATCTTTCTGCAGAAAACGCTCTGGGCATGTCACTCCTCTCCTCAAAAACCTCCAGTGGTTGCCTATCAATCTTCGCATGAAAAAAAACTCCTCACTCTTGGCTTCAAATCTCCGCATCACCTAGCGCCCTGCTATTTCACCTCCCTTCTCTCCTTCTACAGCCCACCCCGTACACTCTGTTCCTCTGCCTCTAACCTCCTCACAGGCCCTCATTCGCAACTGTATCGCCGTCGACTCCTGGCCCATGTCCTACCACTGACCTGGAATGTCCTCCCTCCTCATATCCGCCAAAATAACTCTCTTCCCCTCTTCAAAGCCTTACTGAGAGCTCACCTCCTCCAGGAGGCCTTCAAGACTGAGCCCTCCCTTTCCCTCTGCCCCTTCTCCCCTCCCCATTCCTCCTACTCCCTCCCTCTGCTCTACTCCCTTCCTTTCCCCACAGCACTTGTGCATATTTGAATATATTATTTATTACTCTATTTTGTTAATGTTTGTCGGGAAAGCGGCGTGGCTCAGTGGAAAGAGCCTGGGCTTTGGAGTCAGAGGTCATGGGTTCGAATCCCAGCTCTGCCACTTGTCAGCTGTGTGACGGTGGGCAAGTCACTTAACTTCTCTGTGACTCAGTTCCCTCATCTGTAAAATGGGGATTAACTGTGAGCCTTCCGTGGGACAACCTGATTACCCTGTATCTACCCCAGCGCTTCGAACAGTGCTCTGCACATAGTAAGCACTTAACAAATACCAACATTATTATTAATGATCTATGATTCTATTTATCTTGATGATACTGACGACAGACTTTTTGTTTTGTTTTGTTGTCTGTCTCCCCCGCTTAGGCTGTGAGCCCGTTGTTGGGAAGGGATTGTCTCTATCTGTTGCCGAATTGTACATTCCAAGCGCTTAGTACATTGTTCTATCTCCCCGATTCCTTCAGTCCTCACCTCCAAGGTGGTTGATGGTTGGGGTTCTGCTCTTCCTTCCAATCCACGAACTCTTCCTTCGACTTAAGGAGCCACCCTACCAGCCTGCCCTGTCTGTCCTGATAGGAGAGGAGATTTGCTGGTCGCACTTTGACCCCTGAGTCGGGGGCCGCCACTGGCCAAGACCAATACATAATGCCTCGGGACTGATGAGCTGATGGGAGTTTCTCTGCTTCAGGGGGTTTCTCGGGGAACAATATTAAGGCTCACCACCCTTGATGTTTTTGCCCTTCCAAATTTCCTAGTCAGGTTTCCAGGGCCCCTAGGATGACCACTGGTGATTCTATTCCAGCATCAAAGAATTTGAGGATACTCTTGGCTGTGAATATGCACTCAGAGAATCATGCACGGGGAGGTTTACTTTTCTGAATTCACTATTTCTGTAAAACTTCTCTGTAAGGTGGGCCTTTCCCACCACTCCAAATTTCACTTCCCTATGACAATTTCAGGGGGACATTATGTTTGCAGGGTTCAAGCACATCTCCCAAATGCCCAACTTTTCCCTGGTGCTAGAATAGCAGGTCATTTTTCGAGATTAGGTTAGCATTGGGTATGTCAGCATATTTCTTATAGACTTCATGATGAAAAAATGTATTTTGAATTTATTTATTGTAAAGCACAAATAGAAGTTGTTCTCAGAAATTTGAAGAGTTGGTGTTGAATTTGTTCCAGTGGTGGAATCAGGGCGCAGTAAGAGCTTCTGGTAACCCTCCTCAGAAGGGACCCCAGTGGGGTTCATAGGTTCTTTGTTGATGGTTGGTTGAACTCAACACGTGACCTCTCTTGATATATGGGATCAACATGTTCCTGACACATGGTTCCAAGGATAAATGTGCCCACCGCAAGCTGCATTATCTCAATGACTTCCATTGTGGAATTGAAGATAGAGGATCCACTCCAAAACCCTCCACCCAAATCCAAATGCTCTCCAAAGGGCAGAGGCTGCTGCTTCTCCAGCTCAACCTCCTGCCTGTCTCTTTGTGATGTGGCAAGGAGCCCATGGAAGCAACTTGCCAGAAGGACTGATCCTGCCCCTTGGTTTGCTTTCCCTTCTCCTCTTCTTCCTTCTCCTCCTCATCCTCCTCCTCTTCCACCTTTCATTCAATAGTATTTATTGAGCGCTTACTATGTGCAGAGCACTGTACTAAGCGCTTGGAATGAATAAGTCGGCAACAGATAGAGACAGTCCCTGCCGTATGACGGGCTTACAGTCTAATCGGGGGAGACAGGCAGATAAGAACAATGGCAATAAATAGAGTCAAGGGGAAGAACATCTCATAAAAACAATGACAGCTAAATAGAATGAGGGTGATGTACATCTCATTAAACAAAAGAAATAGGGTGATAAAGATATATACAGTCGAGCGTACGAGTACAGTGCTGAGAGGGTGTGATGGGAGAGGGGGAGGAGGAGAGGGAAAGGGGGGAGAAGAGGGTTTAGCTGCGGAGAGGTGAAGGGGGGGTAGAGGGAGCAGAGGAAAAAAGGGGGAGCAAAGTCTGGGAAGGCCTCTTGGAGGAGGTGAGTTTTAAGTAGGGATTTGAAGAGGGGAAGAGGATTAGATTGTCTTAGGTGAGGAAGGAGGGCATTCCAGGACTGCGGGAGGACGTGGCCCAGGGGTCGACGGCGGGATAGGCCTCACCGACCGAGGGACGGTGAGGAGGTGGGCGGCAGAGGAGCGGAGCGTGCGGGGTGGGCGGTAGAAAGAGAGAAGGGAGGAGAGGTAGGAAGGGGCAAGGTGATGGAGAGCCTTGAAGCCTAGAGTGAGGAGTTTTTGTTTGGAGCGGAGGTTGATAGGCAACCACTGGAGTTGTTTAAGAAGGGGAGTGACATGCCCAGATCGTTTCTGCAGGAAGATGAGCCGGGCAGCGGAGTGAAGAATAGACTGGAGCGGGGCGAGAGAGGAGGAAGGGAGGTCAGAGAGAAGGCTGACACAGTAGTCTAGCCGTGATATAACGAGAGCCCGTAACAGTAAGGTAGCCGTTTGGGTGGAGAGGAAAGGGCGGATCTTGGCGATATTGTAGAGGTGAAACCGGCAGGTCTTGGTAACGGATAGGATGCGTGGGGTGAAGGAGAGAGACGAGTCACGGATGACACCGAGATTGCGGGCCTGAGAGACGGGAAGGATGGTCGTGCCATCCACGGTGATAGAGAAGTCTGGGAGAGGACCGGGTTTGGGAGGGAAGATGAGGAGCTCAGTCTTGCTCATGTTGAGTTTTAGGTGGCGGGCCGACATCCAGGTGGAGACGTCCCGGAGGCAGGAGGAGATGCGAGCCTGAAGGGAGGGGGAGAGGACAGGGGCGGAGATGTAGATCTGCGTGTCATCTGCGTAGAGATGGTAGTCAAAGCCATGAGAGCGAATGAGTTCACCGAGGGAGTGAGTGTAAATGGAGAACAGAAGAGGGCCAAGAACTGACCCTTGAGGAACTCCAACAGTTAAAGGATGGGAGGGGAAGGAGGCGCCTGCGAAGGAGCCCGAGAATGACCGGCCAGAGAGATAAGAGGAGAACCAGGAGAGGACGGAGTCCGTGAAGCCAAGGCGAGATAAGGTGTGGAGGAGGAGCTGAGAGGTCAAGGAAGATTAGAATGGAGTAGGAGCCATTGGATTTGGCAAGAAGGAGGTCATGGGTGACCTTAGAGAGAGCAGTCTCGGTAGAGTGGAGGGTACGGAAGCCAGGTTGGAGGGGGTCCAGGAGAGAATGGGAGTTCAGGAATTCTAAGCAGCGATTTTAGATGAATCTTTCTAGGATTTTGGGAAGGACGGGTAGTAGGGAGATAGGGTCTCCTCCTATTCCTCATTGCTCTCCTTTTTCTTCTCATAATCCTTGTACTCCTTCTCCTCTTCCTCCTCATCTCCTATTCCTCCACTCCTCCTTTTCCTCCTCCTCCTCCTCTTTCTCCTCCTCTTCCTTCTACTCCTCTTCCTCTTCCTCTCCCTCCTCCTCCTCTTCATCCTCCTTCTCTTCCTCCTTCTCCTCTCCCCACCTTCATCCTATTCCTCCTTTCCTCCTCCTTCTGTGCATTCTCCTCCTCCTCTTCTTCTTCCTCCTCCTCTTTCTGATTAAACTGATGTGAAGACTAAGCAGAAGTAGCAAAGCTACACAAACCTTTTGTATGGGTTTGTTCCCTGATTATAGTCATTATAATTAGACGGGCATTCTGGATATTGGGTTTTACCATATAATCAGGTATTATCTTGGAATATAAAAATTGTCGGAGGAAATAAACCAATTAATTTCAAGACTAAACATCTTTGTTTCACCTTCTTTCACAGAAGGCTCTGCTTTAGTTCAAGTTGGCATTTTCTTGAGTAGTGGATAGAGTACAGGCCTGGGCTTCAGAAGGTCACGGGTATTTAGCTCAGTGGAAAGAGTCTGGACTTGGGAGTCAGAGGTCATGGGTTTGAATCCCGGCTCTGCCACTTGTCAGCTGTGTGACTGTGGGCACGCCACTTAACTTCTCTGTGCCTCAGTTAACTCATCTGTAAAATGGGGATTAACTGTGAGCCTCACGAATGACAACCTGATTACCCTGTATCTACCCCAGCGCTTAGAAAGTACTCTGAACATAGTAAGCACTTAACAAATACCAACATCATTATAATTATTATTATTATTATTAATCATAGCTCCCCCATTTGTCTGCTGAGTGACCTTCGGCAAGTCACTTCAATTCTCTGTGCCTCAGTTATCTCATCTGTAGGGTTGAGACTGTGAGCCCCACATAAGAAAGGGACTGTGTCCATCTCGGTTTACTTGTATCCACCCCAGTGCTTAGTACAGTGCCTGGTACATAATAAGCCCTTAATAAATACCATCATTATCATTATCATCATTAGGTAGCATGGCCTGGTGGAAAAAGGAGTGAGGAGACCAAGGTTCTAATCCCAGCTCCACCCCTTGCCCACTGTGTGACCTTGCACAAGTCACCTAACTTCTCTGGGCCTCACTATAGTTAGCATCACTTTCACAAAACAAAGTCAGCTATGTACACTGAGTTACTACGAGGACAGCTAGGAAGGGAGAGGGGAAAGTTTATGATGTTGGATGGTCCATCCCTAGATACAAGGACCTGTGACCAATCAATTCAATATTATTCAAATAATATATTCAAAAATATAATTCAATATTATTTATTTAATGTTTACAATATGCCAAGCACTGTACTGTGCTTTAGGAGAATACAATACAAAGCTTAGCATACTTTTTCTCCAACTCCCCTCCTAGGAATCACTACTACTACTACTGACACGTGGTTCCAAGGACAAAATTGCCCACCACAAGTCCCATTTTCTCATTGACTTCCATTATGGAATTGAAGATAGAGGATCCACTCCAAGACCCTCCACCCAGCTGTGTGACTGTGGGCAAGTCACTTAGCTTCTCTGTGCCTCAGTTATCTCATCTGTAAAATAGGGAATAACTGTGAGCCTCACGAGGGACAACCTGATTACCCCGAATCTACTCCAGCACTTAGAACAGTGGTCTGCACATAGTAAGCGTTTAACAAATACCAACATTATTATTATTATTATTACTAATCATAGCTCCACCATTTGTCTGCTGAGTGACCTTCGGCAAGTCACTTCAATTCTCTGTGCCTCAGTTATCCTTTTGTTTGTGTTTGTTTCTGCTGCTAGTAGTAGTAGCAGCAGCAGAGCAGCAGTAAGTAGTAGTTGCTACTTGTCCTCTGTGTGACCTTGGGCAAGTCACTTAGCTTCTGTATGCCTCATCTTTAAAATGGAGAGTCAATGCTTGTTTTGAGCCTCAAGTGGGATAGGGACTGGGCCCAACCCGATTTTCTTGTTGCTTAGTTCAGTGCTTACTAATAACAATAAGAAGAAGAAGAATGACTGTGGTATTTGCTAAGTGCTTACTATATGCCAGGCACTGTACTAAGCGCTGGGGTGGATAAAAGAAAATCAAGTCAGACATAGTCTCTGCCCCATGCTCTATCCACTAGACATGTTGCTTCTAAGATAAATGGCCTGCACAGGAATCAAACCTGTAACCTTAGCATTATTAGCACCATGTTATAACCAACTGAGCTAACTGGTCTGCCCTGCAGTACAGTACCTCAGGTAAACACTATACCTGCCCACAACAGGTTGACAGAGGAGTAGATGGACATTAAAAATAAATTAGATAAGCCTATTAAGTGATGCAGGGTTGGCGGAGATATGACTATCAGAGTGCTTCTGAAGTCCAAAACCAAGTGTATAGGTGACACAGAGTAAGGGTGGATATGGAAAGGAAGCTTAGTCGAGAAAGGCCTTTTGGAGGATATATCATTTTAAGTAAGACTTCAAAGGTGGGGAAATTGGGGGTCTGTCTAACCACAACCTCCTGACCTGCATTCTCTCCCATATACCATCCCCCCAGCACCCCTGACAAATCTCCCCTGCTTTCCCAGAGACTTCCCATCTTTTGACCCCCTCCAATTTTCTATAATCATCATTCCCAATCTGGTCTCCATACCCAAACTTCATTCCCTTGATGAACAAATTGATGTCCCTCAACGCCACTCTCTCCATTGAACTCAATTTGTTCACGCTCTTCTCCCTTCGCTGATTTCTTACCACTGACCCCTGGATCACTTCCACAGGATGTTTCCTTCGCTTCTGTGCATACGCTGCAGAGCACTGCTGGCAGAAATCCAGATATCAAATGGTTCTTGTCCATCTCAAATTGACCCTCACCTGCATTAACTCTGCCCTCTCTTCTGCCCAGTAGCATTATTTCTCCATCCTTATTGAGTCCCATGCCCATCACCCATGCCAGTTGTTTCAGATTTTAACTCCTTCCTCAAATCTCCTGTGCCCCCACCCTTCATTCAATCATATTTATTGAGCACTTATTGTATGCAGAACACTGTACTAAGACCTTGGGAAAGCACAATACATCAATAAACAGACACATTCCCTGCCCACAACTAGCTTACAGTCTAAAGGGGGGAGACAGACATCAATACAAATAAATGAATTACAGATATGGGCACACGTACTGTGGGACTGCAAGCGGGGAAGACCATTGATCTCTTGATCCTAATGAGCTGACGTGTGCTTTACTAATAAAGTTGAAAACATTAGGAGTGATAACCCTAAAATCTCCCTTGTTCTTCTCCAATCCTTCCTTCCTCCTGCCCCTACTTCGGCTCTCCCATCTTACCTAGCTGTTTCTCACGAGGAGAACTCTCTCCTTCTCTCGAATTTCACCCCCTCCACCCTGACTGCCTCTTTGACCCCATCGCTTTGCACTTGTCCCTCCCTTCTTCACTACTTGGCAATCCTCTGTTTCAGTTCACTGTCTAATGGCTTCTTCCCCACTGCTTTCAATCATACTCGTATATTCCCTATCATGAAAACCAAAAAACCAAAACAACAAAAAAACACTCCTTGACTCCACAGCTCGCTCTAGTTTTTCTCCCCACCTCCCTCCTACCATTTCTCTTCAAACTCTTAGGTTAGTTGTCCACATCTGCTCCCTCTACTTCCTCCCCTCCAATTCTCTGCTTGATTCCCTCCAATCATCTGCCTTGCCTCACTCTATGGAGACAAGCCTTCTCAAAGGTCACAAATGATCTCCTTCTTGCCAAATCCAATGGGCTCTACTCCATCCTAATCCCCCTTGACCTCTCAGCTGCCTTTGATACTGTCAACCACCCACTGCTCCTGTCCTATTGGTGGCCTTTGACAATGTCCTCTCCTGCTTCCCCTCCTATCTTGCTGGCCACTTACTCTAGGACTCCTTCGCAGGCTCCCTCTTCTGTCTCCCACCCTGTAACTGTGATGTATCTCAAAGTTCAGTTCTGGATCCCTTTCTATTCTCCCTCTTCACATACCCCCTTGGAGAACTCATTCACTTCCATGCTTTCGACTACTATCTCTATGCAGTTGATTACCAAATACACCTCTCTAATCCTGATCTTTCTCTTTCTCTGCACTCTCATATTTCCTCTTCCCTTCAGAACAACTCTACCTGGATTTCCTGCTGATGCCTCAATCTTAACATGTTCAAAACACAACTCTTAAGCTTCCCTCCAAAGCCAGTCCTCCCCTTGATCGTCTCATGTAAAACCAACCACCTCGTCTCACAAGTCCATAACCTTGGCATTATCCTTAACTCATCTCTCTCCTTCAACCGACATATTCAGTCTTTCACCAAATCCTGCCCCTTCTTCCTTCACAACATTGTTAATATCTGTCCATTCCTCCCCACCCAAACTGCTACCAAGCAGATCCAAGCATTTATCCTATCCTTGATTACCTCATCAGCCTTCTTGCTGACCTCCCTGCCTCCCATCTCTCCCCACTCCAATCAGTACTTCACTCTGTTGCCTGGATGATTCTTCTGAATAAACATTCAAGACATATTTCCCCGCTCCTCAAGAACCTCCTCAGGTTGCCCATCAACCTCTGCATCAACAGAACATCATGCCATCAGCTTTAAAGCACTCAATCATCTTGTCTCCTCCTATCTCCTCTATCTCAATCAGTGGTATTTGTTGAACACATTCTGTGTGCAGTGTACTGGGCACTTCTTGAAGGAGTTTATCTCGCTGCCGACCTCAAGTACATGCCCTAACTCTGGCCGGGAACTCCCTCCCCCTTCATCTGTGACAGATCATCACTCTTTCCACCTTCAAAGCTTTATTAAAACTGTATCACTTCCAAGAGGCCTTCCCCTTCAAATCCCTCATTTCCTGCACTTAGATTTGTACCCTCTATTCACCTCACCCGCAGCCCAACAGCATTTATGTCCATAACCATAATTTATTTATAAGTTTTAATGGTATTTTAACAGGATTTTTTTTACCAATTTTTAATGATATTTGTTAACTAGGCACGAAACTAAGCACTGGTGCAGATACAAAATAATAAGGTTGGACGCAAGGAGATAAAATCTACCCTTTCCTCTCCACCTGAACTGATCCAAGCACTTATCTTATAACGCCTTAACTACTACATCAGCCTCCTTGCTGACTTCCCTGCCTCCTGTCTTTCCCCAGTCCAGTCCATACTTCACTCTGCTGCCTAGATCAGGCTGATGCAGAAGGGAGTGGAAGAAATGAAAGTGAGGGCTTAGTCAGGGAAGGCCTCTTGGAAGAGATGAGTCTTCAATAAGACTTTGAAGTTGAGCGGAGTAATCGTCTGTTGGATATGAGGAGGAAGGGCTTTCTAGGCCAGAGGCAGGATGTGAGCAGGAGGGTGGAGGTGAGATAGATGAGATCGAGGTACAATGAGTAGGTTGGCATTAGAGAAGGGAAATGTGTGGCTATCCTCTTCCTGACTTCCCTGTCAATGCGGACGATACGACCATCCTTCCCATCTCTCAGGCCTGCAACCTTGGTGTCATCCTTGATTCCGCTCTGTCATTCACCCCACGCATCCAATCCGTCACCAATGCCTGCCGGTCTCACCTTTACAATATCGTCAAGATCCGCCCTTTCCTCTCCATCCAAACGGCTACTGTACTGGTACAAGCTCTCATAATATCCCGAATGGATTACTGTGTCAGCCTTCTCTCTGACCTCCCTCCCTCCTGTCTCTCCCCACTCCAGTCTAGTCTTCATTCCACTGCCCGGATCATCTTCCTGCAGTAACGTTCTGGGCATGTCACTCCCTTCCTTAAAAACTTGCAGTGGTTTCCCATCACCCTCCACATGAAACAAAAACTTCTCACTCTGGGCTTCAAAGCTCTCCATCACCTTGCCCCCTCCTACCTCACCTCCTTTCTCTCTTTCTACTGCCCACCCCACATGCTCTGCTCCTCTGCCCTTCACCTCCTCACCGTTCCCCGTTCACACCCATCCCGCTGTCGACCCCTGGCCCACGTCCTACTGCTGTCCTACACTGCCCTCCCTCCTCACCTCCGCCAAACTAACTCTCTTTCCCACTTCAAAACCCTACTGAGAGCTCACCTCCTTCAAGAGGCCTTCCCCGACTGAGCTTCCCCTTTTCCCTCTGCTCCCTCTGCTTCTTCTCTGCTCCCCCTCCTCCCTCTATTCCCTTTCCCTTCCCCCCTTCACCTCCCCTCAGCTAAGCCCCCTTTCCCTCTGCTCCTCCCCCCTCCCTTCCCCTCCGCTCAGCACTGTGCTCATTTTTATATATTTTTATTACCCTATTTATTTTGTTAATGAGGTATACATCCCCTTGATTCTATTTATCGTGATTATGTTATCTTGTTTTTGTCCGTCTGTCTCCCCCGATTAGACCGTAAGCCCGTCATTGGGCAGGGATTGTCTCTATCTGTTGCCGAGTTGTATATTCCAAGTGCTTAGTACAGTGCTCTGCACATAGTAAGCACTCAATAAATACTATTGAATGAATGAATGTGGGCTGGGTTGTAGTAGGAGAGTATTGAGGTGAAGAAGGAGCGAGCTAGGTGATTGACTGTTTTAAAGCCAATGATGAGAAAGTCCTATTTGATACGGAAAAGGAGGACAACCACTGGAGTTTTGTGAGGAGTGGGGAAACATGGCCTGAATGTTTTTGAAGAAGAATAATCCGGACAGCAGAATTAAGTATGGACTGGAGTGCGGAGAGACAGAAAGAAGGGAGGTCAGCAAGGAAGCTCATAGAGTAATCAAGGTGGGATAGGATAAGTGATTGGATTAACATGGCAGCAGTTTAGATGGAGAGGAAAGGGTGGACTTTAGGGACGTTGTGTAAATCCAACGGACAGGATTGAATGGATTGAAAATGCGGCATGAATGAGACAGAGGAGTCAAGGCTAATGCCGAGCTTATGGCTTGTGAGACAGGAAGGATGGTGGGACTGTCTACAGAGATGGAAAAGTCATGGCCCTATTTATTTTGTTAATGAATTGTACATCGCCTTGATTCTATTTACTTGCCATTGTTTTTACGAGATGTTCTTCCCCTTGACGCTGTTTATTGCCATTGTTCTTGTCTGTCCGTCTCCCCCGATTAGACTGTAAGCCCGTCAAACGGCAGGGACTGTCTCTATCTGTTGCCGACTTGTTCATCCCAAGCGCTTAGTACAGTGCTCTGCACATAGTAAGCGCTCAATAAATACTATTGAATGAGGGTTGGGGTGGGAAGATAAGAAGTTCTGTTTCAGACATATTAAGTTTGAAGTGATGAGAAGACATCCAAGTAGACATATCCTGAAAGCAGGAGGAAATGTGAGATTGCAGAGAGGGAGAGATTTCAGGGCTGGAGATATAGATTTGGGTATCATCTATAGAGAAGTGGTAGTTGAAGCCATGGGAGTGAGTGAATTCTCCAAAACAGGTGGTGCTGACATAGAATGAAAGGGGACTCAAGTAAACCCTTGTCAAACACCATGAAATTAAAAAAAAAATCAGTGCCAGCAGGGGGTCCAGTGGATTAGAGAGGTGATAAAGAGGTGTGGTCCAGTGGATTAGATGAGGGGCATGGGAGTCAGAAGGACTTGAGTTCTAATCCCTGCTCTGCCACTTGTCTGCTTTGTGACCTTGGTCAAATCACTTAACTTTTCTGTGCCTCAGTTACCTCATCTGTAAAATGTGGATTAAGACTGGAAGCCCCAAGTGGGACCAACCTGATTTGCTTGTATGTACCAAGCTCTTAATACAGTGCCTGGCACATAGTAAGTGCTTAAGAAATATCACAATTATTATTATCATTATTAGTATGTGCCAAGCACTATTCTAAGTGCTGGTGTAGACACAAATTAAAAAGGTCAAGCACAGCTCCTGTCCCACACAAGGCTTATAGTCGAAGTAGGAGGGAGTAGGATTGATTTTCCATTTTACAGATGAAGTGCCTGAAGCACAGAGAAGTTCAGTGACTTTCCCACGGTCACAGAGGAGAAAAATGGTGAAGCCTGGATTAGATCCCAGGTTCTCTGACTCCCTGCTCTTTCCACTAGGCCACACTGCTTCACTATGATAATGAACTAGGCTGGAGGAGGAGGAAATGGGCACATTCTGAAACAAAATAGGCCCAGAAACCAGAAGCAATATAGATTAGTGGATAGAGCATGGGCCTGGGAATCAGAAGGACCTGGGTTCAAATTCTAGATCTGCCCCTTTTCTGCTATGTGTCTTTGGTCAAGTCACTTCACTTCTCTGTGCCTCAGTTTCCTCATTTGTAAAATTTGAACTAAGACTGAGCCCAATGTGGGACAGAGATTGTGTCCAACCTGATTAGTTGGATCTACTCCAGCGCTAATTACAGTGCCTGGCATATGGTAAGTACTTGACAAGTACAAAAAAAAAAATCCAGAAGCCCATACCTACACTCTTCCATCTTGAGGAAAGAAGCTAGTGCTGGAATCCCTCCCATCAAAGGCTGCTTTGAATCTCAGAATCCCCACCTGTCTTGGAGTCTGGAAGCCCACAGGCCGGACCCAAGAAAGAGCAACCAAGAGAGTAGGGTGGGGTTGGGGCTTCAGAGGAGAAGAACCCAGCATCTGTACCAGGCTGCTGCAAGTCAGAGCAGGGTTTAAAGCCTGAGAGTTCTCTGTACTCAGTTCAGTACTCTGTGTTCAATAAATAAGATGGATGTATTCATCGATAATAATAATAATTGTGATATTTGTTAAGCAATTACTATGTGCCAGGCACAGTTTTAAGCACTGGGATAGATAGAAACTAACCAGGTTAGACACTGTTCTTGTCCCAAGTGCTGCTCACAGTCTTAATATACACTTTACATAAATGTTAACAGAGCCACAAGAAAATGAAGTGATTTGCTCAAGGTCACACAGCAAACATAAGGCAGAACTGGGATTAGAGCCCATGACCTTTGACTCCCAGGCCCTTTTTCTTTTCACAGGACCATGCTGTGACCCTTAATTGCGCAAGCATAGACGTGATGCTAACCCTAACCCTAAACCCAATGGCAAACACTAACCATGATACTAAACCTCACCATAACCCTGACCCTAACACCATCCCTACACCTAATTTTAAATGTAGCCCTAGGCCTAGTCCTAACCCTAACCCTAACCCTAGCCTAGGGCCTCGCGTAAAGTCTATAACTAACCATAACCCTACCCCTACCCCTAACCCTCAACCTAATTCTAGGCCCCAAACTAGACATAACCCTATCCCTAACTCTAGCTCAGCTGTCATTCATTCATTCATTCAATAGTATTTTTTAAGCGCTTACTATGTGCAGATCACTGTACTAAAAGCTTGGAATGTACAGTTCGGCAACAGATGGAGACAATCCCTGCCCTTGACGGGCTTACAGGCTAGTCGGGGGAGACAGACGGACTAAAACAAGACAACTTAATAGCAATAAATAGAATCTAGGGGATGTATACCTCATTAACAAAATAAATAGGGTAATAAAAATATATACAAATGAGCACAGTGCTGAGGGGAGGGGAAGGGAGAGGGGGAGGAGCAGAGGGAAAGGGAGGTTAGCTGAGGGGAGGTGAAAGGGGGGCAGAGAGGCAGCAGAGGGAAAAGGGGAAGCTCAGTCTGGGAAGACCTCTTGGAGGAGGAGATCTCTCAGTAGAGCTTGAAGAGGGGAAGAGAGTTAGTTTGGCGGAGGTGAGGAGGGAGGGCATTCCAGGACAGCGGGAGGACGTGGGCCGGGAGTCGATGGCGGGATAGGAGAGAACGGGAGATTGTGAGGAGGTGAGTGGCAGAGGAGCGGAACCTGCGGGGTGGGCAGTAGAAAGAGAGAAGGGAGGAGACGTAGGAGGGGGCAAGGTGATGGAGAGCTTTGAAGCCTAGAGTGAGAAGTTTGTGTTTTGTGCGGAGGTTGATAGGCAACCACTGGAGGTTTTTACTAAACCTCACCATAATGCAAACCCCGACCCTAACCCTATCTCTACACCCAATCCTAAGGCTAGCCTTAGACCTAGCCCTAACCCAACCATAACCCTAGCCCTAGGCCTAGCCTTCAGTTTACACCTAACCGTAACCCTAACCCTAACGCTAAACCTTACCCTAAAAGTATTACCAAACCTACACCTAACGCTAACCCTATCCCTAACCCAAGATTTAAGCCTAGCCCTAGCCCCACTGATAACCACAGCATTATCACTAAACTTCACCATAACTCAACACCAATCCTATCCCGAAGCCTAGGCCTGGGTCTACTCTTAAGGCTGCGACTAATCATAACCCTAACCCTAGCCCTGGAAATAACGCTATCCCTAACTCTAACTTTAGTCTTAACCCTAAGTCTAGCCCTAACAGTATCCTTTAATCAAACCTTAACACTAACGGTAACCCTCATGCTAGCCCTAGGCCTTGCCCTAAGCCTCCCACTCACCCTAACCCTAACCATATCTAATAATAATAGTAATGATAATAAATGAATAATTGTGGTATTTGTTAAGCACTTAGCATATTCCAAGCACAGTCCTAAACATTTGGGTAGACACGAAGGCATCAGGTTGGACCCAGTCCCTGGGTTACATGGGGAACACAGTCTTGATGTCCATTTTGCAGATGAGGTAACTAAGGCACAAAGAAGTTAAGTGACTTGCCCAAGGTCATTGCGCAGACCCACTGCAGAACTGTCTCTAACACTAATTCTAACTGTAGACTAAACCTTAACTCAAACATTAACCCTAACCCTAAGCCCAACCCTTCCTCTAAACCTACCCCTAGCTCTATTGCTAACCCTAACCCTAACCCTAAACCCTAGTCCCAGCCCTAATCCTAATAATAATAACGTTGGTATTTGTTAAGCGCTTACTATGTGCCGAGCACTGTTCTAAGCGCTGGGGTAGACATAGGGGAATCAGGTTGTCCCACGTGGGGCTCACAGTCTTAATCCCCATTTTACAGATGAGGGAACTGAGGCCCAGAGAAGTTAAGTGACTTGCCCACAGTCACACAGCCGACAAGTGGCCGAGCTGGGATTCGAACTCATGAGCCCTGACTCCAAAGCCCGTGCTCTTTCCACTGAGCCACGCTGCTTCTCCAAACCATAATCATAATTCTAGCCCTAGTCATAAACCTAACCCTAGCCTTAACCCAAAACCTAACTGCAATGCTAACCCTCACCCTAGCCCTAGGCATAGCCTTAGTCCTACCCTTAACTCTAACCCTCACACTACCCCTAATCATCCCCGACTCTAGCCATTTACTTAACCCGGACCTTAAACTGAAACCTAACCCTAACCCAAACCCTAGCTCTAAGCCTAGCCTAGCCCTAACCCTAACCTTAATTAGACCTCACCCTGACACTAGCCCTAGCCCTAGCACCTGGCCCTGGCCCTCCTTCTCCCACGGGTCATGGCCCTCCTTCTCCGTGTAGTCCTGGCCTCTTCCTCCACCTGGTCCTGGTCCTACTTCTAGGCCGGGTCCTGGCCTCCTCCTCTGCCTGGCCTGGCTCTCTCTCTCCGCTTGGACCTGGTCCTGGTCCTGGTCCTGGTCCTGGTCCTGTGCCTTTCCTTGTCCTGGTACTCCTCCTCCTCCTGGTCCTGGCCATCATCCTCCACATAGTCGTGACCCTCCCCCTCCTCCTGGTCCTGCCCCCCCCCTTCCTGGTCCTCGATATCCCCCTTTACCTGGTCTTGGCGCTCCTGCTCTGCCTGCTCCTGGCCCACCTCCTCCACCGTGGCTTGATCCTTCTCCTTCACCTGGTCCTGGCCCTTCTCCTCCAACTGATCCTGGCCCTTCTCCTGATCCTGGCCCTCCTCCTTGGCATGGTCCTGGCCCTGCTCCTCAGCCTGATCTTGATCTTATTCCTCCGCCTGTTGCAGGCATTCGTCCGGAGCCTGGTACTGACCCTCCTCCTCCATCTGGTCCTGATTCACATCTTCCTCCTGGTCCTGGCTCCCCTCCTCTGCTGGGTCCTTAGACCTCCTCCTTGGCCTGGTCCTGGTCCTCTAACTCTGACTGGTGCTGGCCCTTCTCCTTCACCTGTTCTTGGCCGTCATCCTCCACCTAGTCCTGGCCCTCCTCCTCCGCCTGGTTCCAGCATTCTTCCTCCACCATGTCCTGGTCCACCTACTCAGAAAACCAGCGTGGCTCAGTGGAAAGAGCACAGGTTTGGGAGTCAGCGGTCATGGGTTCGAATCCTGACTCTGCCATTTGTCAGCTGTGTGACTGTGGGTATGCCTCAGTTACCTCATCTGTAACATGGGCATTTCGATTGTGAGCCTCACGTGGGACAACCTGATGACGCTGTATCTTCCCCAGCGCTTAGAACAGTGCTCTGCACATAGTAAGCGCTTAACAAATACCAACATTGTTGTTATTGTTACTCCGCCTGCTGCTTACACTCTTCCTCTGCTGGGTCCAAGACCTCCTCCTTGGCCTAGTCCTGGTCCTCCAACTCTGCCTGGTCCTGGCTCTTTTTCTCTGCCTGGACCAGGCCCTGGACCTGCACCTGTTCTTGTCCTGATACGTCTCCTCCTCCTAGTCCTGGCCATCATCCTCCACCTAGTCCTGGCCCTCCTCCCCTGCCTGGTCCTGGACATCCCCCTCTGCCTGATCCTGGCGCTTCTGCTTGGCCTGGCCCTGGCCCTCCTCCTCTGCCACGGCTTGGTCCTCCTCTACCACCTGGTCCACGTCATGCTCCTCCACCTAATCTTGGCCCTCCTTCTTGGCCTGGACCTGGCCCTTCTCCTTCACCTGATTCTGGCCCTCCTCATCTGCCTGGTCTTGTTCCTGGTCCACCTCCTCTGCCTGTTGCTTGCCCTTCTCCTCTGATGCCTCCACCTTGGTCTTGTCCTGGTCCTCCAACTCTGCCTGGTCCTGACCCTTCTCCTTCACCTGTTCTACTCTATCCTAATCCTCCTCGACGTCTCGGCTGCCTTTGACACTGTCGACCATCCCCTTCTCCTCCACACTTTATCTCACCTTGGCTTCACGGACTCCGTCCTCTCCTGGTTCTCCTCTTATCTTTGTGGCTCTTCATTCTCGGTCTCCTTCACGGGCTCCTCCTCCCCCTCACATCCACGAATTATAGAGGTTCCTCAAGGGTGAGTTTTTGGCCCTCTTCTGTTCTCCATCTATACTCACTCCCTTGGTGAACTCATTCACTTGGTGAACTCCCTTGGTGAAGCTCCCACGACTTTAACTATCATCTCTATGACGCCCAAATCTACATCTCCTCCCCTGTTCTCTCCTCCTCCCTCCAGGCTCGTATCTCCTCCTGCCTCCAGGACGTCTCCACCTGGATGTCTGCCCGCCACCTCTGCTGGGTCCTAGACCTCCCTCTTGGCCTAGTCCTGGTCCTCCAACTCTGCCTGGACTCAACATGTCTAAAACTGAGCTCCTTATCTTCCCTCCCAAACCCTGTCCTCTCCCTGACTTCGCTGTCACTGTGGACGGCACGACCATCCTTCCGGTCCTACAGGCCCACAACCTTGGTGTCATCCTTGACTCTGCTCTCTCATTCATCCCATGCATCCAATCGGTCACCAACACCTGCCGGTCTCACCTTTACAATATCACCAAGATCCACCCTTTTGTCTCCATCCAAAGGGCTATCGTGCTGGTACAATCTCTCATAATATTCCGACTGGATTATTGTGTTAGCCTCCATTCAGATCTCCCTTCTGCCTGTCTCTCCCCATTCCAGTGTATTCTTCATTCAGCTGCCCGGCTCATCTTCCTACAGAAACGCTCTGGGCATGTCACTCCTCTCCTCAAATACCTCCAGTGGTTGCCTATCAACATTCGCACGAAATAAAAACTCCTCACTCTTGGCTCCGGAGCTCTCCATCACCTTGACCGCTCCTACCTCACCTCCCTTCCCTCTTTCTACTGCCCTCCCCGTACACTCCGGTCTTCTGCCGCTCACCTCCTCACTGTCTCCCGTTCACGCCTATCCCGCTGTCGACCCCTGGTCCATGTCTTACCGCTGTCCTGGAATGCCCTCCCTCTTCATGTCTGCCAAACTAACGCTCTTCCCTCCTTCAAAATCTTACTGAGAGCTCACGTCTTCCAAAAGGTCTTCCCAGATGGAGCCCCCCTTTCGCTCTGCTCCCTCTCAGGCTCGCCCCCCACCCTCTGCTCCTCTCCCTTCCCCTCCCCTCAGCACTGTGCTCATTTGTATATATCATTTATTGCCCTATTTACTTTGTTATTGAGCTGTACATCCCCTTGATTCTATTTATCTTGATGATGTTGTCTTGTTTATGCTTTGTTCTGTTTGCTTTGGTGTCTGTCTCCCGCGTTTAGACCGTGAGCCCGTCATTGAGCAGGATTGTCTCTATCTGTGGCCGAATTATACATTCTAAACGCTTAGTACAGTGCTCTGCACATAGTAAGCCCTCAGTAAGTACTATTGAATGAATGAATGAATGAATGAATGAATGAATGAATGAATGAACCTGTTTTGGGCCCTCCGCCTCCTCCTCTTGGTCCTGGCTATTTTACTCCTCCTGTACCTGGATCTGGTCCTGGCCCTCCTCCTCCATCTAATCTTGGCACTCCTCTTCCTCCTGGTACTGACGCCCTTCCTCTGCCTGGCCCTGGCCCTTCTCCTCCGCCTGGTCCTGGTCCTCCACCTCCACTGCAGTTTGGTCCTCCTCCTCCACCTAGTCCTCGTCTTCCTCCTTGGCCTGGTTCCGGCCTTCCTCTGGAACCTTGTAATGACCCTCCTCCTCCATCTGATCCTGGACCACTTCCTTCTCCTTGTCCTGGCCCTCCTCCTGTGCCTGGTCCTGACCCACATCCTCCTTCTGGTCCTGGCCCTCCTCCTCCACTGGTGTTGGCCCTCCTCTTACACTTTGTCCAGGCACTCCACCTCGGCATAGTCCAGGCCCTCCTCCTTGGTCTGGTCCTTGCCCTCTCCTCTTCTGGCTATCGGGCCCTCCTCCTCCTCTGCTTGGTCCTGACCCTCTCCCTCCACCTAGTCCGGGACCAACTCCGCTGCCTGGTCCTGGCACTCCTCCACCGCCTGGTCCTGGCTCTCCTCCACCGCCTGGTCCAGGACATCCTCCAGCACCTGGCCCTGGCCCACCTCCTCCGCCTGCTCCTGGCACTCCTCTTCCATGAGAAGCAGCGTGGCTCAGTGGAAAGAGCGCGGGCTTGGGAGTCAGAGATCATGGGTTCTAATCCAGGCTCCGCCGCTAGTCAGATGTGAGACCTTGGGCAAGTCACTTAACTTCTCTGTGCCTCAATTACTTCATCTGTCAAATGGGGATTAAAACTGTGAGCCTCACGTGGAACAAACCCATCACCTTGTATCCCCCAGCGCTTAGAGCAGTGCTTGGCACGTAGTAAGCGCTTAACAAATACCAAAATTTACTTTTATTTTAGTAGTCCTGGCCCTCTTCCATCCCCTGGCCCTGTCACTCTTCCTCAGCCTTGGAGCTGGACGTCCTCCCCCACCTGATCTTGGCTCTTCTCCTCCACCTGGTCCTCCACCTACTCCTCCTCCTGGCCCCATTCCTCCGCCTCGTCCTGACCCTCCCCCCTTCTTTGCCTGGGCCTAGTCCTCCTCCTGTGCCTGGTCCCGGTCCGGGTTATCCTTCTCCGCTCGCTCCTGGCCCTTCACCAGTGACTGGTCCTGACCCTCATCCTCTTACTGCTCTTTGCCCTCTTCCTTTGCATGTTCCTGGCCCTCCTCCTCCACCTCTTCCTGACTCTTCTCTTCTGCCTGATCCTGTCTCTCTTCCTCTGCCTGTTCCTGGCCATCCTTCTCTGCCCTGTCCTGGCCCTCCTCAAAGGTCTGGTCCCGACCCTCATCTCCCTCCTGCTCCTTGGCCTCTTACTTTACCTATCCCTAGCCCTCTTCTTCCAAATTGCCATAGGCCACCTCGGTGGCCTGGTCGTGACCTTCCTCCAGCGCCTGGTCCTGACCCTCTCTTCCTCCGTCTGGTCCTGGCCCTTCTCCTCCATCTAGTACTGGATTTCCTCCTGCTTCTGGGACTGGCTCTGCTCTTCTGCCTTGCCCTCGCCCCCTTCATATACTTGGTACCAGTCCTCCTCCTCCACTTGGGTCCAGGACCTCCTCCTCTGCCTTTTCCTAGCCATCCTCCCACCAGTTGGTCCTGGTCCCCTCCTCCACCTAGTCCTCTCATTCCTCCTCCACCTGGTCCTCCCTCTTCTTCTCTGCCCTCTCCTGGCCTTCCTCCTCTACCCTGTACGGGCCCTCCTCCTGGCCCTGTTCCTCACCCTCATCTTCCTCTTTTTGTTTGCCCTCTGTCTTTACCTATTCCTGGCCCTTCTCCTCCAACATGTTCTGGGCCACCTCCGCTGCCTGGTCATGGCCTTTCTCCTCTGCCTACTCCTGGCTCCTCTCCTCCACTGGTTCTAGGCCCTCTGCCTCGGACTGGTCCGAGCCCCCGTCCTCCGCCTCATCCTGGACACCTCCTCCGCCTGGTCCAGGGCCTCCTCCTGTGCCTAATCCAGCACCTCCTCCTCTGCCTTTTCCTAGCCAATCCTCCCACCGGCTGGTCCTGGCACTCCTCCTCCATATTTTCCGGGCACTCTTCTTCGGCCTGGTCCTGGCCTTCCTCGTCCACCTGCTCCTAGACCTCTTCCTCCTGCTGCACCTGGCTCTCCTTCTTCGCTTGCTCCTGGAGGTCTCCCCCCCGCCCCCCGCATCTCGTCCTGGCCTTCTTCCTCGCCCTGGACTTGACCCTTCTACACCACCGGGTCCTGATCCTCCTCCTCCTCGGCTGATCCTGGACCTCCTCCTCTGATTGATCCCGGCCCTCTTGCTTCTCTAGGCCCAGGCTGTTCTCATATGCCTGGTCCTGTCCCTCCTCCTCAGCCTGGGGTTAGACCTCCTCCTCCTCCTCCTAAGTCCGGTCCTGGCCCACCTCCTCTGCTGGATCCTGACTCCTCTTCTCTGCCTGCTGTTGACCTTTCTCCTTCACCTGGTCCTGGATTTTCTCCTGTTCCGACATCCTGGCCCTCCCTCCACCGCCTGGTCCCGATGTTCCTCCTCCGCCTGGGCCTAGCCCTCCTCCTCTGCCGGGCGTTGCCTTCCCCTCGTGCCTGGTCTTGGCCCTCCTCCTTGGCCTGGTCCTGACCTACATCCTCCTCCTGCTCCTTGTCGTCTTCCTTTACCTTCTCCTGCCCATCCTCCTCCAACTTGTCCGGGGCCAGCTCCGTGGCCTTTCTATAATAATAATAATAATAATGTTGGTATTTGTTAAGCGCTTACTATGTGCCGAGCACTGTTCTAAGCGCTGGGGTAGATACAGGGTAATCAGGTTGTCCCACATGAGGCTCACAGTTAATCCTCATTTTACAGATGAGGTAACTGAGGCACAGAGAAGTTAAGTGACTTTCACACATTCATACAGCTGACGAGTGGCAGAGCCGGGATTCGAACTCATGACCTCTGACTCCCAAGCCCGTGCTCTTTCCACTGAGCCACACCACCTACTCCTGGTTCTTTCGCTCCCCCTGTTCTAAGGCCTTCACATCTGATTGGTCCTGGCCCTCGTCCTCCACATCATCCTGGGCACCTTCTTTTGCCTGGTCCCGGCCTTCCTCCTCCACCTGTTACTGACCTTCCTCTCCCGCCTGGCCCTACAACTCCTCCTCTGCTTTTTCCTAGCCATCATCCCTGCGCCTGGTCTTGGCTCTCTTCCTCCACTTGCTCCTCTGCCTGTTCCTGACCCTCCTCGACGGGTCCTTACCCTAAATCTAGGCATTGTCTTAACCTTAATCTTAACATTCCCCCTAGGGTTAGCCCTACCCCTACCCCTCACATAGGCATAACCCTTTCTCCTAGCTGTATCTCTGACTCTAATCTTTAACCTAACCCAAACATTAACACTATGCCTAGCCCTAGTCTTTTCCCTTAACCTGATCCTTATCCTTTCACTCTCGCAGGAGCCCTAGCCCTAACCTGAACCCTAATCCTATCCTGAATCCCAACCATAGCTCTAAATCTAACTCTACATCCAAACCTAGGCTTAGACCTAACATCTACTCTAATTCTAACCTTAACCCCAATCTTAACCACAGTCTAACCTAACCCTAACCCTAACTCTTACTTTAACCCTAAACCTGGCCCTAAACCTACACATAACCAGATCTCTAGCCTGCTCTCAAAATCCACCCCCTCCCCTTGTGTCTTCGACCTCATTCCCTAACACCTTACCCTCTCCCTTACAGCCATTTTCAACTGTTAAGGCTAAGGCCAAGGACCCGGGCTTTTCATTCCTTCAATCATATCTATTGATCGCTTACTGTGTGCAGAGCAATGTACTAGGTGCTTGGAATGTACAATTCAGGAGCAGATAGATACAATCCCTGCCCAACAATGGGCTCACCTTAGCTTTAACCCTAACCCTAACTTCAAAACTAACTCTATCTCTAACCCTAACCCTAACCCTAGCACTAAGCCTAGCTCTTACTCTAGCTTTAGCACTGGCCCTAGCTCTAACCCTAACCCTAACTTGAACCCTAACCCTACCCTAATCATAATCTTAACCCGAATTCTAACCCTTCAATCCATACTCTAACCCTAAAGTGCTCTCTAGCCTTAAGCATTGCCCTCTCCATAGGCTGAGGTTTAGACTTTGCCATAACCCTACCCTTTACCTTAACCCTAGCCCTAAACCTAAACCTAACCCTTACTCTACCTCTCCTTCTAACTCTAAATCTAAACCAAACCCTAACCCTTTAACAGTCTAAAGGGTTAACAGTCTAACAGTCTAAAGGGAGATTTTGTGACAAGAACGATGGTGCTGTTATCTACAGTGATGGAAAATTCCATGGTAAGATTTGATTCGTGTGGAAAATAAAGAGTGCTGTTTTGGGAGTGTTAGGCTTGAGGTGACAGAAAGACAAGTCTAGCTCTCTTGATGGTAGGAAGCAGTAGAAGACTGCAGACAGTCTGCGAGATCAGTGCTATAGATGGAGATTTGAGCATCATCCTCTTAGAGGTGGTGTTGAAGCTATGGGATCAAATGAGTTTCCCAATGGAATGGCTGTAGATAGTGACTCGACGGGGACCCAGAACTCAATCTCGAAGGAATCCCAGTGTTAAGAGTGGGAAGCAGAGGAGGAGTCCATGAAAGGGACTGAGACTGAGCAGCCAGAGAGATAAGAAGAGAACCTAGAGAGGACTGTGTCAGAGATGCCTAGACTGGGTAGTGTTTCCAGTAGAAAGCGGTGGTTGACAGTGTTGAGTGCAGTTCAGAGATCAAGGAGCATTAGGATGTAATGGAGACTATGGAGGCTATCGGATTTGGCTAGAAGGAGATCATTCATGACTTTTGAGAAGACAGTTTCTGTGGAGTGAAGGGTATGGAAGTCAGATTGGAAGGGATCAGGGGGGGAATTTGAGGCAGCGTGTGTAGACATCTCGCTCAAGGAGTTTGCAAAGGAATGGTAGGAAGGAGATTGAGTGATATAACTGGAAGGAGTTACGATGGTCAAAGGAGGGGTTTTTTTTAGCATAAGGGAAGCATGGGCAAGTTTGAAGGTTGTGAGGAAGAAGCCACTGGAGTCTGAATCTAGAGTCAATCCGTCTCTAATCCTAACCTTAGCCTTAGACCTAGCTCCAGCCTTATCCCCAAACGTCACCCTCACCCTAATCCTTGGCCTTGGCCTAGCTAGAACCCTAGCTGGAACCTTAACCCTAATCTTATAATACTAAGTTTACCCCTAGTCCAAACAATAACCCAAACGTAAACTTCAGCATAACCCGAAACACAACCCCAAAACGAAGTGTAACCCTAAACCCGTACCCTAGCCACTGACCTAACCTTAAGCCCAACACTATAACTTTAAATTTATAACCATAAATCGAAGCCTAAATGTAACCCCAACTTCAACCATCCCTACTCTAGAGTAGGCCAAATGTTAAACCTAACCATAACCTTAAGCCTAGCCTTAGCTCTAGATATAACAGTAACCTTAACTTTATCTCTACGCTTAAACCCAGCTCTAGCCCTAACCCCAACCCAATTCCTTACTGTACCCCTAACCATAGCAGTAGCTGGAAATTCAAGCTTAACCCTAACCTTAAACCTAAGTTTAATTTTAGCCAGAACCCTAACACTAACCCTAGACTTTACTTTTAATCCTCTCCGCTGCCTTAACCCCTACCCTAACTTTCATCCTACGGTGCTAGAGCATGTCAAGTGTGCAACTTTTCTGAAACTCTGACGCAGTCCTTGCGTTGAAACTCTCTCTAGTACCAAATGCCAAATGCAAGACTTTCAATGCAAGTCTTCCTTTCCACGTACTACAGAGTAACAAGATATGTCTGAAATGATCCTTGCCCTGCATCGTATATCCTATCAAGTGCTTGTAGTTTTCTGCAAGTCTATCTTTCTTCTGACCTGCTAAATGGACAAGTTAAGTGAATGTGTGATTCTGTCTATTCTGTCAAAGTTGACTCTCTTCCCGAGACAGCTTACTCAATGCCGTAGGAATTTTGATACTAACAAGTTCAAAGTTTTCAAAGAGCGCACATACGCGGTGCACTGAGCAGTTTAAGCCATTATCCTGAAAATGTATATAATCTTCTGGGAAGTGTCTCCCATTCACTTTGTATGGATATATAAGTTAAAGACCCGTCACCCTTGTCTAGCAAGGCAAGCACGTTGAAACCCACCTGACACGAAATACCAAATGGGGGTCTTCTTGAAATTTCAAATGTCTAGGTACAGTGGCAAGACAGCAGCAGAAGGTATCTGCACTTGATTCTTGCGCTGCATTGTATAGCTCATCAAGAGTCAGGTCTTCTGTGTATTTAATTTTATTGTCTACCTAAACAAAAGACACTGAGTATAACTGTGTTTCTCTCCATTCCGTAAAAGCCGCATGCGGTGATACTCTTGAGGCACAAAATTCCATGTTGATGTCTTATTGAAATTTCAATTGTGCTGTTCCACATACAACAGCAATTCAAAAACCGAAGTTATCCACTTTGATCTGTGTCCTGCAGAGTACAGCCTATCAGGAGTCTTGTCTTCTGCATGCGCCAGTCTTTTTCTTTTCAAAGAATTTCTTAATTAAAGAGGTTAAGAATAAGTGTCTTTGTCTCCATTCCTTCAAAATCAAACGCCAAAGGGGAGCTTTGTGAAATTTCAAATGTACAGTTCCATATAACATAGTAGTACAGTAGCAGAAAGTTGGCTTACACTGATCCAGTGCAGGGCTCATCAAGAGTCTAGTCTTCTAGATGCACCTCATTCATTATTTCCTGTTTTGAAGTCAAGGTAAAAGAATGTGTGATCACTGTTTAAAGAAAATACCAGCTCAAGGCTCTCTATTTCACTCTAAGTTGGCATTCGAGATCTTACATGAACCAAGGAAGAGAGTTGAATGAATGTGTGTTTCTCCCCATTGTGTCAAAGTCAATTAAGTCAACTCCACTGCCACAAAATTCTCAATAGACACTTCTTGAATTTTCAAATATTCAGATCCATATACAACAGCAAGACTTGTACATCGATCTTTGCCTTATCTTTGTACAGCCCATTAGGAGTTGAGTCCTCTGCAAGTGCCATTTTCTTTTTATCTTGTTTGTGTTTTTCTCTCAAATGTGTAAAAGACACTCCCGAAGAAACCGCTGGGACACGATAGGCTTAAATGGGAGGTTCATGCAATTTCAACAGTTCGGGTCCATGTAAAATAGTCACTTGGGCTGATACCCTTCTGTTATGAAATGTTCACGGGGAGCATGATGCAATTTCAAATGTTCAAGTCCACGTAAAATGGTAATACAGAAACAGAAGACTCTGACCCCGATTCTTACATTGTAGTATACAGCTCATCAGGAGTATAGAGTTCTGCATGAGCCATTGTTAAAATAAATCCTGCTGGCAAGGTTAAATAAGAAGGTTGATTGAATATTTGTGTATCTCAATCTTATCAAAGGCTCTTCTTGAAAGTTCAAGCGTTCAGTTTAATGTAACACAGCAAAGAGTCACAATCGATACCTACCCTGATCCTTGCCCCGTAAAGTGCTCAACACAAAAAGAATCTTAGTGTTCATGCAGAATCCTTTTGCTTCTAACTTGCTAAATAAGAGGGAATGTGTTAGGATACTTGCGTGGAAAGACCTTCCGCACAAAATGAAAAGCGGGAACCTCTGGATATTTTAACTGTTCAGTTCCATGTAAAATAGTAATACAGAAACAGAAGGACCTTACCTTCATTTGGTCATTAAAGTTTGCACCTCATCAAGAATCTAGTGTCTGTATGCACCTTTGCCTTCTACCCTTCTAGGTGGGTAAGATAAATTAGAATGTTAATGGGAAGTGTGTTTTCCTCAATCCTGTCAAAGGCAGTTTGTTGTAACTTTTGTTGCATGAAATGTCGTTTGAAATCTTCTTGAAATTTCAAATATTCACTTCCATGCAAAACAGCAATACTTTGATAGAAGATATCATTTCCGATTCTTGTTTTACAACCGATCAGGAGTCTAGTCACCGCCATAAGTTATTTGTTCCAGCCTGATAAAATAAGAGTTGAATCTGCTTTTGTTCCATTCTAGGTCATTGACTTGGGTTAAAACTTCTTTGAACTGAAATATTGTATGTGAGCTTCATGAAACTTCAACTGTTCAGCTGATGTATAACAGTTCATATAGAAACAGAAGATGCTTACAAAGATCCTAGTATTGCCTCATGCAGTCCTTCAGGAGTCTAGAGTACCGCAAGAACCATTTTTCCTCTATCTTGTTAAATAAGAAAGTTAATAGAACCCATAGTTCTCTCAAACTTAGGTAAGCGGTCAAACCTGCATGGTAGGAAATGAAGGAGGAATTCATGCAAATTTCATATGTTCAGTTTCATTTACAAAGAGCCATAAAGTGAGGAAAAATGCTTACAATGACGCTTGCTTCACAGTGCTCAACAAAAAAGGAGTCTAGCTTTCTGCCTGAGTTTGCTTCTAGATTTTGCTTCTAGCCTGCTAATTGAAAGTGAATGTGAAGAATGAATGCGCTTTTTCCCCAATCTGTAAAAGACACTTTGCTTTGAAACCCTTCAGGCACGTAATGCCCAAGGAGAGTTTCACAGAATTTCCTCTGTTCACTTCCACGTAAAATAATAATAAAGAAAAAGGAGTTGTCTACTTTGAGCTTTACACTACAGGTGTAGCCCATCAGCAGTCCTGAGTTTTGTATGAACTTTTTTTCTGCTTTCTTGCTACGGTTCTCTCAAGCTTATCATGGGCTTTTGCATTGAAATCCGTATGGCAGGAAATGTCATATGGACCCACCACCTCCTCCCACTTCTTCAAATATTAATCTTCAGTTTCACGGGTGACAACAATGCAGTTAAGGAAGATGCCTACACCGATTCTTGTCCTGCCATGCTTCGCACAAAAGGACTCTCATCTTTTGTAGGAGCCAATGTTCTTCTAGCTCGCTGAGTTAGACTGAATGCTCTGAGTGAATGTTTGCTTTTTCCATTCCATAAAGTCACTTGACTTGACACCTCTCTGTGGCGAAATCTTGAAGTGCAGCTTCACGAATTTTCATCTGGTTAGTGCTGGGCTAAAATAATAATCAAGGAACAGAGGACGTCTACCTTGATCCTTGCCCTGTATTGTGCAGCCTATCAACAGTCTTGAGTTTGGTCTGAACCATTTTTCTTCTATCCTGCTAAATCGAATTAAATAAGGAGGCTGTTTGAATTCTGGTTCTCTCAATCTTATTAAGCTTCTTGTGTAGAAACCCGTATGGCGTGAAATGTTACATGAAAGCGTTTCAGACTCAGAGGTTCAGTTCCAGGGATTACACGCAAATGCAGTAACTGAAGATATCTACCTTCTCTCGCAGTTTTCAACACAAAAGGAATCTAACTTTCCGTATGAGTCATTTTTCGTCTAGACTGCTAAGTAAGTGTGAATGTGCTGAGAGACTGGTGCTGGATTCGCGATATGTTAACTGGGAGTTACATAAAATTTCAACTGGTTCAGCTGCAAGTCAAATCTTACTAAAGAAACAGAAGACACCTACTCTATCTTCTAGCTTATTAAATAAGTGAGAATGTGCTACCTGGCTGTGCCATTTCACCATTCTGTTAAAGTCACTAGCGTTGAATCTCCTTCTGGAACAAAAAGCTGTAAGGGAATTACTGTTCCGGATAAACTATGGAAACCAAAGAGGCTTACACCGAATTCAACGCGTCTTCAGATTTTAGATCGCACTTTCACGTATGACTGCAGTACAGTCTGTGTAAATATGAAAACTGATCTTTGTGTCGCAGCGCTCAGCACAAAAGGAGTCTAGTTTTCTGCATGAGTCACTTTTCCTCTAACCTTCTACGTTAAAGAGAAAGTGAAGACTTGAACGTGTGTTTTTTCCAGGCAGTAAAAGACCCTTGGTGCTGAAACCCTTCTGGCACGAAATGCACAAGGTCAGCTTCAAGGAATTTCACCTGTTCACCTCCTTGTAAAATAATACTACAGAAACAGAGGCTGTCAAACCCGATCTTTGCACTTCAGTGTGCAGCTCACCAGCAGTGTCGAGTTCTGCACTGACCCACTTTTCTTCTATCCTGCTAAGTACTACTAAATAGGAAAGTTGATTGAATGCTTTTTTCCTTATCTTAGCCTCTTTTCTGATCTTATCTTAGCCTCTTGGGTTGAAACCTGCGAAATGTCTTAGGAACGCTTCTTAGAATTTCAAATATTCAGTTCTATGGGAGACAACAATACAGTTAAGGAAGACATCTTAACTGTCTTCCTTAACACTTAACATCATCACTTAACATCTACATCACAACATCACTTAACATCTACAGTGATCTTTGCTCTGCAGCACTTAGTGCAAAAAGAGTATTAGCTTACTCTCTGAGTTACTTTTCAAATAGCCTGCCAAATGAAAGTGAATATGAAGAATGTATGTCCGGTTTCTCCAATTTGTACAAGACCATTGCGGCTAAACCCCTCTGACACGAAATCCTCAAGGGAGGCTTTAAGGAATTTCTTCGATCTACATCCTTGTAAAAATAATAACAGAGAAACAGAAGATGTTTACCCTTCTCCTTGTAATACACTGTAGAGCTCATAAGCTGTTTTGAGTTATTTAGGTTCTTTTGATAGTTTTCCTTCTCTCCTGCTAAGTAAATTTAATAAAAAAGCTGAGCAAATGCGTGTTTCAATTTCAAATATTAAGTTTCATGAACAACAAAATAATCAGAGAAGAGAGATGCACCGATCTTGGCCGAGCAGTGTTCAAATCAGAAGGCATGTAGTCCCCTTTTTGCTTGGGTCATTTTTTTTTTAGCCTCTTAAGAGAATAACTTCGAATGAACAATCTTCTAGCCTGCTAACTGAAGGTGAATGTGAAGAATGAAGGTGCGTTTTCCACAGTCTGTAAAAAACACTTGCCTTTAAACCCTTCACAATGGAATGCTTCACAATGGAGAGCTTCACAAAATTTCTGCTATACACTTCTATGTAAAATAATAATAAAGAAAAAGAAGATGTCTACCTTGAGCTTTACACTGCAATGAGCAGCCCATCAGCAGTCTTGAGTTCCATATGAATTATTTTTCTTCTATCTTGCCACGTAAAAAGTTACAAAAGAAAGTTGATTGAATGCTTGTTTCTTTCAAGCTTATCATGGTCTCTCGAGTTGAAACCCGTGTAGCACGAAATGTCATGTGACCCTCCTTGAGAGCAATGTGGTTAAGGAAGAAGTGCACACTGATCTCTGTCTCGCAGTGTTCCGCAGAAAAGGAGTCTCATCTTTTGGATGTGACATATTTTCTTCTAACCTGGTCAATTAGAATGTCCTGAGTGACTACATGTTTTCTCCATTCGGTAAAGTCACTTGAGAGGTGTCAACTTCTCTGGCGCAAAATCCTGAAGTGCAGCTCCACAGAATTTCATCTGCTCACTGTACAACACAAAAATCCAGAAACAGAAGACTACTACCTTGATCCTTGCTAAAGCAATGTGCAGCTTACCAGCAATCTTGAGTTCTGTGTGAACCATTATTCCTCTATCCTGCTAAGTAGAGTCAAATAAAATAGTAGATTGAATGAAAGTCTGCTTCTCTTGTTAAGCTTCTTGCGAAGAAACCCCAATGGCATGAAATGCTAAAGGAACGCTTCTCATCGTTCAAAAGTTCAGTTCCACGGATGGCAGCAAATACAGCAACAGAAGTTATCTACATTGATCCTTCTTCCATAGTTTTTGGGACAAAAGGAGTGTAACTTTCTGCACGAGTCATTTTTCTTCCTAGCCTGCCACATAAATGGGAATGTGTTGAGAGACTGGATGTTTTCTCCATTTCATAAAGTCTCTTGCTTTCACACTTTTCTGGCGCGATGTTATCTTGGGAAGGGGGGTGGGGGGGTTCATGAAATTTCAGCTGGTTCTGCTGCAAACCAAATCGTACTACGGAAACAGAAGATGCCTGCACCGATCCTTGCCCTGTCTACGCAGCCTATCAGTAGTCTAGTTTTCTACATGTAACCACTTTTCTTCAATCTTCCTACGTAAACTAGATAAATGACCAAGTTAATTAAAGGTGTGTTTAATCTCATTCAACCTCTTGCGGTGAACCGCCTATGGCACAAAATGCCATATTGAACTTTACCTCAACTTTCAAATGTTCAGCTCCAAAAATCACAGAAGATATTGATCCTGCACAGATCCTTTCCTTACTGTATTCAGCACATAAGGTGTTTAGTGTTCTGTATGGGTCAGTTTTCTTCTGACCTGCTAAGAGTGGATGTGTTGAGTGAACATACCTTTTCTCTAGACAGTAAAGTTAACTTGCACTGAAACCTCTCTGGCACAGAATATTTTTCGGGGGTTTTCATGAAGTTGAAAATGTACAACTGTGGGTGAAAATGTAATACAGAAACAGAAGAGGCTTACTCTGATCCTTGCACTCCAATATGCAGCCCTTCACGAATCTATGAATTTTCTTTTTTACCCTGCTGGGTAGGTAATTTAAATAGGTAAATTGAGGAAGTGGGTTGATCTATTAATCTTGTTAAAGTCACTGGTGTGGAACCCCGTGTTGCGTGAAATGCTATTAGATCCTCTTCTTGAAATTTCAGACAGTTTCATGGGCAACAGCAATAGAGTCATTTCAGATATCAACACTGTTCTTTGCTCTGCAGACTACAAAGCAACAGAAATGTAATAATTGGCATATGTGGTTTTTCTTCTAGTCTGCCTAATGAGTTGTGAAGGTGCTTCCTGGCTGTGCCTTTTCACCAGTCAATAAAAGTCACTTACGTTGAAACTCCCTCTGTCACAAAAGACTAAAATGGAGCTTCATGCAGTTTCAGATGTTCAGTTGCATGTAAAAAAGTTTATATCTAAAGAGAAGCGCCTTCAAATTTCAAATCTCCAGTTTCACCTCTTCCAGTCAAAGAAGATTCTTCCTACACAGTACTCAGCACTAAAGGAGTCTATTTTTCTGCACAAGTCATTTTTCTTCTAGTCTTCTACATTAAAGAGCCGGTGAAGAGTTGAGCGTGCGTTTTCTCCAATCGGTAAAAAGCCTTTGTGCTGAAAACCCTCTGGCACGAAATGAGCAAGAGAGACTTTAAGAAATTTCATCTGTTCACTTCCTTGTAAAATACAGAAACTGAAGCTGTCTACCCCTATCTTTGCATTACGATGTGCATCTATTCAGCAGTCTTGAGTTCTGCATGCCCCATATTTCTTGTATCCTACTCAGTATGGTTAAATGAGAAAGTTGATTGCATGCTTTTGTTTTCCTTCAGTCTGATCAAAACTTTTTGCGTTGAAACCCCTATGGTATGCAATATCATATGAACACTTCTTCGAATTTCATATCTTCAGTTCCACAGATGACAGCAAGATAGTTAAAGATGACGTCTACACTGATCCTTGCTCTGCAGTATCCAGCACAAAAGGAGTGTAGCTTTCTGCACGAGTCACAAGTATAAATGAAACAGAATAAACACGAAAGCCAGTGGTTTCGTATTAAATACAATTTTTATGCCGTTAAAGTGCTTTCTTTATAAAAACAAGCAGTGGGACAAAATAGACTCATTCATACCTTCACTAAAGTTGCCTAAATATCAGGAAAAGCGGTAGATCAAAAAGCTAAGATTCCAGATCAGATTGGCACTGTAGGTTGAAGATCGGGATAGCTATCACCTCTCACTCTTTTAACTGGAACTGAACATTTGCCATTTCAAGATGAGCCCATTTGGCATTTCTGGCTGGAAGCGTTCAAATGCAAAAGGCTGGAGAAAAACACATATCTACTCAACTTTTCTTAACTAATGGAAGAGAAGAAAAATGGTATATGCATAAGACTAGAATCCAGAACGGCTGTGTACTGCAGGACAGATAGCACTCTAATTAACTTCTAGGCAGAACTGAACAGTTGACATATCAAGAAGAGTCCATTTGGCATTTCAAGACAGAGTCCTTTCAACGCAAGTGACTCTTACAGAATTGGAGGGAAACACCCTCAACGTTTAGTAGGGTACCTTCAGTAGGTTAGAAGGGAGAAGTCAGTCATTTGGCTGAGCCCCAGACTCCTGATGTGTTGTAACATGCAGAGCCAAGGATTGGTGCAGATCTCCTGTGTTACTACATTGCTGTGGTACATGAAGCTGAGCATTTGATATTTCAAGAATAGTTGATATGGCGCTTTGTGTCATAAGGATTTCTTTGCATGGGGCTTTGATAAAATGGAGAAAAACACGCATTCTATCAATTCCCTTAAGAAATAGGAGCAAGGCAAGTGTAATGATCATTCTAAACTGGATAGAAGAAAAAAGGTGAATGCAGGACACTAGTCTCCCATTGGGTTGCAGACAGCAATGCAAAGAATGTAGTAGACCTCTGTTTTAGTATTTTTATTTTACATGGTCCTGAATGATCAATAATATTAATTATGGAATTTGTTCAGCGCTTTAGTAAGTTTAGTACGTGTGCTTGCCAAACAACTGTTCTCAGCGCTGGGGAAGATACAAACAAATCAGGTTGTCTCACATGGGTTTCACAGTCTTAAAATCCCCATTTTATATATGAGGCATCTGAGGTACAGTGACATTAAGTAGCTTGCCCATGGTCTCACAGCAGACAAGTGGTGGAGATGGGATTAACACCCACGTTCTTTGGCTCCCAAGCCCGTGTTCTTTCCACTAAGCCACACTGCCACTTTGCATTTCTTGACAGAGGGATTTCAACGCAAGCGACTTTTACTCACTGGAGAAAACACACAGTCAGTTACCAAAGTCACATTTATTTAGCACGCAAGAAAAAAGAAATGACTGGTGTGAAGGCTATGATCATTTTGGGTTGAACGCTGTGGGTCAAGGATCAGTGTGAATATCTTGTGTTGTAAATGGAACCGAACATTTGTAATGTCCAAAAGCGTTCATGTCGTGTCGTAGGGTTGCAACGCAAGTGTCTTTGAGGGTACCACACAATCAATGAAATTTCTTATTTAGCTTTCCTACTTAATAGGCTACTCCTGAAGCTCTGTATATTGTTGTGTAAAGATCGGTGTAGGCATCTTCTGTTTCTGCATTGTTAATATTTGACTTGGAATTGGATAATTGATATTTCATGACGCTCCACTATCATTTCGTAGCGGAGGGGTTTCACCACAAGTCACTTTCACAGAATGGAGAAAAAGCATATTCACTAAACACATTAACTCGAAGCTGGCTAGAAGAACATTACCTCATGCAGAAGATTAGACTCCACTAATGCAGGGCAAGCAAAGATCAGCGAAAAACATCTTCTGTTGCTGCATTGCTGTTGTACATGGAATTGAACGTTTTCAAGAAGCGCTCATATGGCAATTCGTATCACCCGGTGTTGAAACACGCTAGTGGTCTTAATAAAATTCAGAGAAACACACCTTCAATTAACTTCTCTATTTAACAACATGGCAAGTAAGATGGAACACACTCAGAAACTGGACTACTTTTGATCAAGGATCGGTGTAGGACATCTTCTCATTTTAACATTACGATTTTATTTGCAACTGAACAGTTGACACTTCACGGAGCTCCCATAAAACATTTTGTACCACAAAGCTTTCTACCCAATGACTTCTAAGAAATGGCGAAAATGTATAGTCATTCAACACATTCTTTCTTACTTAGTAAGCCAGAAGAGAAATGACTCATGCGAATATTAGGCTTCTTTTGTGTTACACACTGTAGGGAAAGATCTCTTTCTTCTGGGACTATTTTTTCATTGCACGTGAAAATGAACATTTGAATTTGAAGTGGTGTATATGGTCTTTCATGCCACACGGGTTTCAACGCAAGGGACTTTGATAGGAATAAGAGAAAAACGCATTCAGTACACTTGTACTATTTAACGTCTCTATTTTGCAAGATAGAAGAAAAATGGTACATGCACAAAACATGAACTGCAATACCACAGTGCAAGGATAGGTGTACGCATCCTCTGCCTCTGCAAAAGACATCTTAACTAGATGAGAACATTTGAAGCTTAATGAAGGTTCGTTAGAACTTTTTGTGGCAGAGGGTTGGCTCTTTACAGAATGGAGAAAACTCACAGTCAGTATGGGCCACTAGAAGACTCATGCAAAGACTAGGATTCTTTTGTGCTGAAAATGGCAGGTCAGGGATGATTACTTTGTGTGACTATTTTGTTGTGGTAAATGGTACTGGACATTAAGAATTTCAAGAAGCGTTCATGGAACTGAGCAAATGAATTATCATGAAGCTGGGATATTCCTTTATATTACACCGTGCTTTCAACAATGATATGCTTTCCCGAATGGCGAAAATGCTCATTCACTCAACCCATTCACTCTATCTTATCAGACTAGAAAAAAAAGACACATGAAAAGAGAGGACTAGACGTCTTCTGTCTTGAAGACTGAGAGGCATGCATCGGTACAACTTTCTCCTGGGACTATTTTGCTTTTTTGTTCATAAAATTTAATATTTGAAGTTTAAAGAAGGGTTTCTATGGTATTTGGTGTAATAGGAGTTTCAATGTATAGAAATATGAAAAGTTTGAGAAAAACTAGCATTCACTCAGCTTTCTCATTTAACTTTACTTAACAGGATAGAAGAAAAATGCTTCATACAGAACTCAAGACCCGTGATGAGCTGCACATTAGTACAGAGATCAGAGTAGACTTCTTCTGTTTCTTTATTATTATTTTACATTGAACTGAAGAGCTGAAATTTTGTCCAGTTTACAGTGAGCACTTTGAGGCAGAGGGCTTTGCAAGCAAGTGTCAGCTACAGATTAGCAGAAACGCAAATTCACTCTTCACATGCACTTTAACTTAACAGGCTAGAGGAAAAATGACTTATGTAGAAACCTAGACTCCTTTTGCGTTCAGTACTGTGGGGAAAAGATCAGATTTTCCGTGGGTGTACAGCTGGTAAGCGTAGAAGTGAAGATTTGAAATTTGAAGAAGCGTTCACAATGCATTTCGTGCCATAAGGGTTTCAAAGCAGCAGGCTATGATAGCAATGAAACAAGCATTCAATTAACTTTCTTTTACCTTTAACCTTTTACCTTTTACATAGCAAGATAGAAGAAAAATAGTTCATATAGATTTCAAGACTGCTGTGGGGCTGCACACTTAGAGTGCAAGGATCGGGGTAGACGGCTTCTGTGTCTGCGTCATTATTTTTACATGGCCCTGAACAGATGAAATTTCTTGACTCTCCCCTTGAGCAGTTCATGCCAGAGGTGTTTCAGCGCAAGTGCTTTTTACAGATTGGAGAAAGTGCACATTCATTCTTTACATTCACTTCGACTTAGCAGGCTAGAAGAAAAGTGACTCATGTAGAAAGCTACATTCTTTTGTGCTGGATACTGCAGAGCAAGGATCAGTGTAGACATCTTCCTTAACTACATTGCTGTCATCCGAGGAACTGAAGATTTGAAATTCGAAGAAGCTTTCATATGACATTTTGTACCATAGAGGTTTCAACGCAAGAAGTTTTGATCAGACTGAAGAAAAACAAAAGTACGCAATCAACTTTCTCATGTAGCCTTACTGAGCAGTATAGAAGAAATATGGGTTATCCAGAACTCACAACTGCTGAATACATGCACACTAGTGCAAAAAACAGGGTAGACAGCTTCAGTTTCTGTATTTTACAAAGACGTGAACAGATGAAATTTCTTGAAGCCACCCTTGCACTGGTGGCAACGAAACTACGGGTTTCGTGCCAAAGGGGTTTTACCGATTGGAGAAAACACATGCTCAACTCTTCACCGGCTCTTTTTAATGTAGAAGCCTAGAAGGAAAATGACTGGATCCGAAGACTAGACTACTTTTGTGCTGAATACTGAGTGGGAAGAATCTTCCTTACCTGGAAGAGGTGAAACTGAAGATTTGAAATTTGAAGAAGCTTCTGTTTCTATATAAACGATTTTACACACAACTGAATATCTGAAACTGCATGAAGCTCCCTTTTAGCCTTTTGTGACAGAGGGAGTTTCAACGCAAGTGACTTTTATTGAGTGGCGAAAAGGCACAGCCAGGAAGCACCTTCACAACTTGTTAGGCAGGCTAGAAGAAAAACCACATATGCTGATGATTAGATTCCTGTTGCTTTGTAGTCCGCAGGGCAAAGAACAGTGTCGATATCTGGAATTTCTCTATTGCTGCTGCCCATGAAACTGTCTGAAATTTCAAGAAGAGGATCTAATAGCATTTCGTGCCACACAGAATTCCGCACCAATGACTTTAACAAGATTAAAAGATAAACCCACTCTCTCAATATACTTATTTAAATTACCTACGAGCAGGGTAGAAAAGAAAATTCATAGATTCGTGAAGGGCTGCATATTGGAGTGCAAGGATCAGAGTAAGCCTCTTCTGTTTCTGTATTACATTTTCACCCATAGTTGTACATTTTCAACATCATGAAAACCTCCGATAGTATTCTGTGCCAGAGAAGCTTCAGTGCAAGTTCAACTTTACAGACTAGGGAAAAGTTATGTTCACTCAACACATCCACTCTTAGCAGGCTAGAAGAAAATTGACCCATGCAGAACACTAAACACCTTATGTGCTGAATACAGTAAGGAAAGGATCCGTGCAGGATCAATATCTTCTGTGATATTGGAGCTGAGTGTTTGAAAGTTGAGGTAGAGTTCAGTATTGGCATTTTGTGCCATAGGCGGTTCATCACAAGAGGTTGAATGAGTTTAAGCACACATTTAATTAAGTCTGTCATTTATTTAGCCTACGTAGGAAGATTGAAGAAAAGTGGTTACCTATAGAAAACTGGACTACTGATATGCTGCATAAACAGGGCAAGAATCTGTAAGGCATCTTCTGTTTCTATAGTACGACTTGGTTTGCAGCAGAACCAGCTGCAATTTCCTGAAACCCTCCCCCCGGAAGTTAACATTTCGCACCAAAAGAATGTGAAAACAAGAGTCTTTATGAAATAGAGAAAACATCCAGTCTCTCAACACATTCCCATTTACGTGACAAGCTAGGAGGAAAAATGACTCATGCAGAAAGTTACACTCCTTTTGTCCCAAAAACTGTGGGAGGATCAGTGTAGATAACTTCTGTTACTGTATTTGCTGCCATCCGTGGAACTGAACTTTTGAACTATGAGGAGCGTTCCTATAGCATTTCATGTCATACGGGTTTCTTGGCAGGAAGCTTAACAAGAGAAACAGGCATTCAGTTGACTATTTTATTTGACTCTACTTAGAAGGATAGAAGAATAATGGTTCACACAGAACTCAAGACTGCTGGTAAGCTACACACTGCTTTGGCAAGGATCAAGGATTAAGTCTTCTGTTTTTTGATCATTATATTATATAGTGAACAGATAAGAGCAGCGTGGCTCAATGGAAAGAGCATGGGCTTTGGAGTCAGGGCTCATGAGTTCGAATCCCAGCTCTGCCACTTGTCGGCTGTGTGACTGTGGGCAAGTCACTTAACTTCTCTGTGCCTCAGTTCCCTCATCTGTAAAATGGGGATTAAGACTGTGAGCCCCATGTGGGACAACCTGATTCCCCTCTGTCTACCCCAGCGCTTAGAACAATGCTCGGCACATAGTAAGCGCTTAACAAATACCAACATTATTATTATTATTAACAGATGAAATTCTGTGGAGCTGCACTTCAAGATTTCGCGCCAGACAGGTTGACACCTCTCAAGTGACTTTACCAAATGGAGAAAACATGTAGTCACTCAGATCATTCTGTCTAACTGACCAGGTTAGAAGAAAAAATGTCACATCCAAAAGATGAGACTCCTTTTCTGCGGAACACTGAGGGACAAGGATCAGTGTAGACTTCTTCCTTAACCGCAGTGCTCTCACGGAGGGTCACATGACATTTTGTGCCTTACGAGTTTCAACTCAAGAGGCCATGATAAGCTTGAAAGAAACAAACATTCAATCATCTTTCTTTTGTAACTTTTTATGTAGCAAGAAGGAAGAAAAATAATTCATACAGAATTGAAGACTAATGATGGGCTGCCCACTGCAGTGCAAAGCTCAAGGTAGACAGCTTCTGTTTCTTTATTATTTCTTTATTATTATTTTACAAGGAAGTGTACAGAAGAAATTTTTTGAAGTTGGCAGGCTAGGAGGAAAAATGACTCATGCAGAAAGTTACACTCCTTCTGTCCCAAAAACTGCAGGAGAAGGATCAATGTAGATACCTTCTGTTACTGTTTTTGCTGTCATCCGTGGAACTGAACTTTTGAACTATGAAGAGCGTTCATATAGCATTTCATGCCATACAGGTTTCTTTGCAAGAAGCTTAACAAGAGAAGAAGGCATCCCAACAACTATTTAATTTACTCTACTTAGCAGGATAGAGAAATAATGGTTCACATAGAACTCAAGATTGCTGGTAAGCTGCACACTGCTCTGGCAAGGATCAAGGTAGTAGTCTTCTGTTTCTGGATGTTTGTGTTATACAGTGAACAGATGAAATTCTGTGGAGCTGCACTTCAGGATTTTGTGCCAGAGAGGTTCATTCATTCAATAGTATTTATTGAGCGCTTCCTATGTGCAGAGCACTGTACTAAGCGCTTGGAATGAACAAGTCGGCAACAGATAGAGACAGTCCCTGCCATTTGACGGGCTTAAAGTCTAATCGGGGGAGACAGACAGACATGAACAATGGCAATAAATAGAGTCAAGGGAAAGAAAATCTCGTAAAAACAATGGCAACTAAATAGAATCAAGGCGATGTACATTTCATTAAGAGAATAAATAGGGTAATGAAAATATATACAGTTGAGCAGATGAGTACAGTGCTGAGGGGATGGTTGACACCTCTCAAGTCACTTTACATAATGGAGAAAACATGCAGTCACTCAGAACATTCTAATTGACCAGGTTAGAAGAAAAAATGTCGCATCCAAAACATGAAACTCCTTTTCTGCGAAACACTGCAGGACACGGATCAGTGTGCACTTCTTCCTTAACCGCACTGCTCTCAAAGAAAGTCACATGACATTTCGTGCCATATGGGTTTCAGCTCAAGAGCTCATGATAAGCTTGAAAGAAACAAGCATTTAATCAACTTTCTTTTGTAATTTTTTATGTGGCAAGATGGAAGAAAAATAATTCATACAGAACTGAAGACTGCTGATGGGCTACCCACTGCGGTGCAAAGCTCAAGGTAGACATCTTCTGCTTCTTTATTATTATTTTACATAGAAGTGTACAGAAGAAATTTTGTGAAGCTCCCCTTGAGCATTTCGTACCTAAAGGGGTTTTAAGGCAAGGTTCTTTTACAGATTGCGGAAAACGCACATTCATTCTTCACATTCACTTTCAATTAGCAATCTAGATGAATGTTCATTCACATTCTTAGCAGGCTAAAAAAAAATTACCCGTGCAAAAAGAGGAGTAGATGCTGTCTGATTTGAACACTGCCTGGCATGGATTCGTACACTTGTCTTCTCTGACTATTTTGCTGGTTATGAAACGTAATATTGGATATTGAAACAAACATTCACTCAGCTTTCTAACTTAGCAGGAGAGAAGAAAAACTATCAAAAGAACCTAAAGAACTCAAGACAGCTTATGAGCTCCACAGTACAAGTAAAAGTACAAGGATGGGGTAAACATCTTCTGTTTCAGTGTTATTATTTTACAAAGTAGAGCGAAGAAATTCCTTAAAGCCCCTCTTGAGCATTTCATGCCACAGGAGTTTCGGCGCAATGGTCTGGTACAGATTGGAGAAACCGGACATGCATTCTTCACATTCACTTTCATTTGGCAGGCTATTTGAAAAGTAACTCACAGAGAAAGCTAATACTCCTTTTGCACTAAGTACTGCAGAGCAAGGATCAGTGTAGACATCTTCCTTAACTGTATTACTGTCACCCATAGAACTGAAGATTTGAAATTCTAAGAAGCGTTCATAAAACATTTCGTGCCATACAGGTTTCTACACAAGAAGCTAAGATAAGATCGGAAAAGAGGCTAAGATAAGGAAAAAAGCATTCAATCAACTTTCTTATTTAGTAGTACTTAGCAGGATAGAAGAAAAATGGGTCTGTGCAGAACTAGACACTGCTGATGAGCTGCACACTGCAGTGCAAAGTTCGGAGTAGACAGCTTCTCTTTTTGTAGTATTATTTTGCAAGGAGGTGAACAGGTGAAATTCCTTGAAGCCACCCTTGAGCATTTCGTGCCTGAAGAGTTTCAACACCAAGGGTCTTTTACTGCCTGGAAAAAAAGTAAGTTCAACTCTTCACTTTTTCTTTAACGTGGAAGGCTAGAGGAAAAATGACTCATGCAGAGAACTAGACTCCTTTTGTGCTGAGGCTGCGGCGCAAAGATCAGTTTTCATATATACACTGACTGTACTGCAGTCATACGTGGAAGTGAGATCTAAAATTTGAAGAAGCGTTGAATTTGGTGTAAACATCTTCTGTTTCCATAAAAACTAGTTTATCCGGAACAATAATTCCCTTTAAGCTTTTGTGTCAGAGGGAGTTTAACGTGACTTTAACGGAATGGTTAACGGGCACAGCCAGGTAGCCCATTCACACTTATTTCATACACTAGAAGATCAGTGTAAACGTCTTCCATTCCTTTCGTAAGATTTGACTTGCATCTGAACCAGTTGAAATTTTATGTAACTTCCAGTTAACATATCGCACCAGAAGGGTGTGAAAGAATAAAGTCTCTCAGCACAAGTCTCTCAACACATTCACTTACTTAGCCATCTAGACGAAAAATGACTCATATTGAAAGTTAGACTCCTTTTGTGTTGAAAACTGCGAGAGAGGGTAGATATCTTCAGTTACTGTACTTGCGTGTCATCCTTGGAACTGAACTTATGAAGTCTGAAGTGCTTTCATATAACATTTCGCACCATACGGGTTTCTACGCAAGAAGCTTAATACGATTGACAGAACCAGAATTTAAACAACTTTCTTATTTAATTCTACTTGGCAGGAAAGAAGAAAAATTGTTCACATCAAACTCAAGACTACTGATAAGCTGCACACTGCAGGGCAAAGATCAAGGTAGACGTCCTCTGTTCCTTGATGATTATTTTAGCCCGACACTGAACAGATGAAAATTCGTGAAGCTGCACTTCAAGATTTCGCCACAGAGAGGTGTCAAATCAAGTGACTTTATGGAATGGAGAAAGCAAACATTCACTCAGAACACTCAGTTTAACTCAGCGAGTTAGTATGAGAATATTGGCTCATACAAAAGATGAGAGTTCTTTTGTGTGAAGCACGGTGGGACAAGGATCAGTGTAGACATCTTCCTTAACTGCATTGTTGTCAACCGTGAAACTGAAGATTAATATTTGAAGAACTAGGGGGAAGTGGAGGGTCCATATGACATTTCCTTGCATACGGATTTCAACGCAAAAGACCATGATAAGCTTGAGAGAACCTTAGCAAGATAGAAGAAAAATAGTTCATAAAGAACTCAGGACTGCTGATGACTGCAGTGTAAAGCTCAAAGTAGACATCTTTTTTCTTTATTATTTTCTTTTTTTTCTATTATTTTTCTTTATTATTATTTTAAATGGAAGTCAACAGAGGAAATTCCGTGAAGCTCTCTTTGGGCATTTCGTGCCAGAAGGGTTTCAACGCAAGGTGTCTTTTACAGATTGGGGAAAACGCGCATACATTCTTCACATTCACTTTCAATTAGCAGGCTAGAAGCAAAATCTAGAAGCAAACTCAGGCAGAAAGCTAGTCCCCTTTTTTTGTTGAGCACTGTGAAGCAAACGTCATTGTAGGCATTTTTCTCTCACTTTATGTCTCTTTGTAAATGAAATTGAACATTTGAAATTTGAATGAATTCCTCCCCCATTTTGTACTATACGGGTTTGAACGTTTAGCTAATTTTGAGAGAACTATGCGTTCTATCAACTTTCTTATTTAGGAGGATACAGGAGAAAAGGTTCTTGCGGGACTCTAGACTCCTGATGGGCTGTGTAATGCAATACCAGGATCTTTGTAAGCATCTTCTGTTTCTATATGAACTGCTATACATCAGCTGAACAGTTGAAGTTTTATGAAGCTCCCATACAATATTTCGGTTCAAAGGAGTTTCAACCCAAGTGAATGGTCTAGAATGGAGAAAACACAGATTCAACTCTTACTTTGTCAAGCTGGAACAAAAAACGTATGGCACTGACTAGACTCCTGATCGGTTGTAAAACAAGAATCGGAATAGATGTCTTCTATCACAGTATTGCTGTTTCGCATGGAAGTGAATATTTGAAATTTCAAGAAGAGTTCATATGGCATTTCATGCAACAAAGGTTACAACCAAGTGCCTTTGACAGGACTGAGGGAAACACACTTCCCATCAACTTTCTAATTTAACTTGCCAACCTAGAAGGGTAGAAGGCAAAGGTGCATACAGGCACTAGATTCTTGATGAGGTGCAAATGTTAATGCCCAAATGAAGGTATGGTCTTTCTGTTTCTGTATTACTACTTTACATGGAACTGAACAGTTAAAATATCCAGAAGTTCCCACTTTTCATTTTGTGTGGAAGGTCTTTCCACGCAAGTATCCTAATGCATTGCCTCTTATTTAGCAGGCTAGAAGCAAAATGATTCTGCATGAACACTAAGATTCTTTTTGTGTTGAGCGCTATACGGGGCGAGGATCAGGGTAGGAATCGATTGTGATTCTTTTGCTGTTTTACATGAAACTGAACTCTTGAACTTTCAAAGAGAGGCTTTGATAATATTGAGATACACAAATATTCAATCAACGTTCTTATTTAAACTTACCAGCAGGATTTATTTTAACAATGGCTTATGCAGAACTCTAGACTCCTAATGAGCTGTATACTACAATGTAAGGATCCGGGTCAGAGTCTTCTGTTTCTGTATTACCACTTTACGTGGACTTGAACGTTTGAAATTTCATCATGCTCCCGTTGAACATTTCATAACCCAAATGACTGCTACAGAATGGAGGAAAAACATAGTCACTCAACACATTTACTCTTATTTAGTAGGCTAAAACTGCATACACAAAGAACTAGACTCCTATTGTATTGAGAATTGCAAGGCAAGAATCAGCATAGCTCAGGGGAAAGAGCACGGGCTTGGGAGTCAGAGGTCATAGGTTCAAATCCCGGCTCCGCCACTTGTCAGTTCTGTGACTGTCGGGCAAGTCACTTAACTTCTCTGTGCCTCAGTTACCTCATCAGTAAAATGGGAATTGAAGCTGTGAGCCCCACGTAGGACACCCTGATCACCCCGTATCTACCCCAGCACTTAGAACAATGCTCTGCAAATAGTAAGCGCTTAACAAATACCAACAAATACCAACATTATTATTGTAGTTGTCTTTTGTAACAATATTTTTAGTCTATGTGGAACTGAACATTTGAATTTCAAGAAAAGTTCTTACGGTATTTTGTGCTATACAGGTTTGCATGTAAATGGCTTTGACAGGAAAGAGAGTAATTGCACATTCAGTCAACTTTCATATTAATCTAGCTTATGTAGCTGATATGATAAAACTGGTCCGTGAAGACCCTAGACCCCTGATGGTCTGCATGCTGCAGCACAAGAATCAGTGTTGACGTTTTCTGTTTCTGTATTACTATTTTAGATGGAACTGAACATTTGATAATTCATGAAGCTCCTTTTGAACATTTCTTGCTAGAAGAGTTTCAGCCCAAGTGTCTACAACAGGACTGAGAGAAACACATATAATAATCTACTTTCTCAATTAACTTTGTATTTTGCCAGGTAGAAGAAAAATAGTAAATGCAGAACAGTAGACACCTGATGCCCAGCAACCGGCAGTATAGGCATCTGCTGGTTCTCTATGACTATTTCACATGGACCTGCACTGTTGAAATTGCATGACCCTCCCATTTAAGCATTTCGTGACAGAGCGGTTTCAACGCGAATGACTCTTACACAATTGAGAGAAAAACACTAGCAAGATAAAAAGAAGACTCAACTCCCGATGGGCTGTACAAAGGTAAGGCAAGGACCGGTATAAAGTTCTTGCTGTTGTATATGGATCTGAATATTTGAAATTGCAAGCAATGTCTATTGACATTTTTTGCCAGTGGAGTTTCAACGCACCTAAGTGACTTTGACACAATGGAGAGAAACACACATTCATTCAACTCTCTTCCTTGGTTAATGTAAGATCTCAAATGCCAACTTAGAGTGAAATAGAAAGCCTTGAGCTGGTATTTTCTTTAAACAGTGATCACATATTCCCTTACCTTGACTTCGTAACAGGAAATTATGAATTGGGTACACGTAGAAGACTAGACTCTTGATGAGCCCTGCACTGGATCAGTGTAAGCCGATATATAATATATGGCACTATTCATTCATTCATTCAATAGTATTTATTGAGCGCTTACTATGTGCAGAGCACTGTACTAAGCGCTTGGGATGAACAAGTCGGCAACAGATAGAGACAGTCCCTGCCGTTTGACGGGCTTACAGTCTAATCGGGGGAGACGGACAGACAAGAACAATGGCACTAAACAGCGTCAAGGGGAAGAACATCTCGTAAAAACCATGGCAACTAAATAGAATCAAGGCGATGTACAATTCATTAACAACATAAATAGGGTAACGAAAATATATACAGTTGAGCGGACGAGTACAGTGCTGTGGGGATGGGGAGGGAGAGGTGGAGGAGCAGAGGGAAAAGGGGAAAATGAGGCTTTAGCTGCGGAGAGGTAAAGGGGGGATGGCAGAGGGAGTAGAGGGGGAAGAGGAGCTCAGTCTGGGAACGCCTCTTGGAGGAGGTGATTTTTAAGTAAGGTTTTGAAGAGGGAAAGAGAATCAGTTTGGCGGAGGTGAGGAGGGAGGGCGTTCCAGGACCGCGGGAGGACGTGACCCAGGGGTCGACGGCGGGATAGGCGAGACCGAGGGACGGTGAGGAGGTGGGCGGCAGAGGAGCGGAGCGTGCGGGGTGGGCGGTAGAAAGAGAGAAGGGAGGAGAGGTAGGAAGGGGCAAGGTGATGGAGAGCCTTGAAGCCTAGAGTGAGGAGTTTTTGTTTGGAGCGGAGGTCGATAGGCAACCACTGGAGTTGTTTAAGAAGGGGAGTGACATGCCCAGATCGTTTCTGCAGGAAGATGAGCCGGGCAGCGGAGTGAAGAATAGACCGGAGCGGGGCGAGAGAGGAGGAAGGGAGGTCAGAGAGAAGGCTGACACAGTAGTCTAGCCGGGATATAACGAGAGCCTGTAATAGTAAGGTAGCCGTTTGGGTGGAGAGGAAAGGGCGGATCTTGGCGATATTGTAGAGGTGAAACCGGCAGGTCTTGGTAATGGCTAGGATGTGTGGGGTGAACGAGAGGGACGAGTCAAGGATGACACCGAGATTGTGGGCCTGCGGGACGGGAAGGATGGTCGTGCCATCCACGGTGATAGAGAAGTCTGGGAGCGGACCGGGTTTGGGAGGGAAGATGAGGAGCTCAGTCTTGCTCATGTTGAGTTTTAGGTGGCGGGCCGACATCCAGGTGGAGACGTCCCGGAGGCAGGAGGAGATGCGAGCCTGAAGGGAGGGGGAGAGGACGGGGCGGAGATGTAGATCTGCGTGTCATCTGCGTAGAGATGGTAGTCAAAGCCGTGAGAGCGGATGAGTTCACCGAGGGAGTGAGTGTAAATGGAGAACAGAAGAGGGCCAAGAACTGACCCTTGAGGAACTCCAACAGTTAAAGGATGGGAGGGGGAGGAGGCTCCAGCGTAGGAGACCGAGAATGATCGGCCAGAGAGGTAAGAGGAGAACCAGGAGAGGACAGAGTCCGTGAAGCCAAGGTGAGATAAGGTATGGAGGAGGAGGGGATGGTCGACAGTGTCAAAGGCAGCAGAGAGGTCAATGAGGATCAGAATGGAGTAGGAGCCATTGGATTTGGCAAGAAGGAGGTCATGGGTGACCTTAGAGAGAGCAGTCTCGGTAGAGTGGAGGGGACGGAAGCCAGATTGGAGGGAGTCTAGGAGAGAATGGGAGTTAAGGAATTCTAGGCATCGATTGTAGACGACTCGTTCTAAGATTTTGGAAAGGAAGGGTAGTAGGGAGATAGGACGATCACTGGAGGGGGAAGTGGGGTCAAGAGCGGGTTTTTTTAGGATGGGGGAGACGTGGGCATGTTTGAAGGCAGAGGGGAAGGAGCCCTTGTATTATATAACATAACTACTATGTTATATGAAACTGTACATTTGAAATTTTACAAATCTCTCCTTTGGCATTTGATTTTGAAAGAATGGAGACGAACCACTTAATCTCAACCTTTTTAAGTAAGAAATTCTTTGAAAAGAAAAAAGAATGGTACATGCAGAAGACAAGACTCCTGATGGGCTGTACTCTGCAGGACACAGATCAAGGTGGATACCTTCGGTTTCTGAATAGCTGTTGTACGTGGAACAGAACACCTGAAATTTCAATAAGACATCAACATGAAATTTTGTGCCTCAAGGGTATCACCACAAGCGATTTTTATGGAATGGAGAGAAACACAGTTATACTCAATGTCCTTTGTTTAGGTAGACAATAAAATTAATTACACAGAAGACCTGACTCTTGATGAGCCATACAATGCAGCGCAAGAATCAAGTGCAGATACCTTCTGTTGCTGTCTTGCCACTGTACCTGGACATTTGAAATTTCAAGAAGACCTCATTTGGTATTTTGTGTCAGGTGGGTTTCAACGCGTTTGCCTTGCTAGACAGTGGTGACTGATCTTTAACTTATATATCCCCACAGAATGATTGGGAGACGCTTCCCAGAGGATTATATACATTTTAAGGATAATGGCTTAAACTGTTCAGCACACTACCTATGTGCGCTCTTTGAAAATCTTGAACTTGTTAGTATCAACATTCCTACGGCATTGAGTATGTTGTCTTGTGAAGAGAGTCAACTTTGACAGAATAGACACAATCACACATTCACTGAACTTGTCCACTTAGCAAGACAGAAGAAAGATAGACTTGCAGAAGACTACAAACCGTTGATGGGATATACGTTGCAGGGCAAGGATCAGTGCAGACATCTCTTGTTACTCTGTAGTACATGGAAAGGAAGACTTGCACTTTCCAGAGCCCGTATTGCATTTGGTACTAGAGGGAGTTTCAACACCAGGACTGTGGCAGAGTGGAGAAAAACACATTCACTCAATTTTCCTTTTTTGCAGGAAAAAAGGCATACCAAGGACTAGACTGTAGTTGGGATGTATATTGGAAGACGAGGATCCTATAAATGGCGTTTGCTAGAATATAAAGCCCAGAACATTTGTAATTTCAAAAGAGCCCATTTAGCATTCCGTTTCAGAAAGGTTTGCACACTTGACTAGCTCTAGCACCGTAAGATGAAAATTAGGGTAGGGGATGAGGCAACGGATAGGATTAAAAGTAAAGTCTAGGGTTAGTGTTAAGGTTCTGGCTAAAATTAAGCTTAGGTTTAAGATTAGGGTTAAGCTTGGGTTTCCAGCTACTTCTGTGGTTAGGGGTACAGTCAGGGATTGGGTTGGGGTTAGGGCTAGAGCTGGGTTTAAGAGTAGTGTCAAAGTTAGTGTTACTGTTAGATCTAGAGCTAAAGCTAGTTCATGGCTATGGTTAGGTTTAACATTTCGGCTATGCTAGTGTAGGGATGGTTGAAGTTGGGGTTACATTTAAGCTTCGATTTATGGCTATAAATTTAAGGTTATAGTGTTGGGCTTAAGGTTAGGTCAATGGCTAGGGTACGGGTTTAGGGTTAGACTTCAGTTTGGGGCTGTGTTCCAGGTTATGCTGAAGTTCACGTTTGGATTATTGTTAGGACTAAGGTAAAAATTAGTATTATAAGATTAGGGTTAGGGTTCCAGCTAGGGTTCTAGCTAGGCTAAGGCCAAGGAAGAGGGTAAGGGTGAAGTTTGGAGCTAGGGCGGAGCTAGGTCTAAGGCTAGGGTTAGAGACGGATTAACTCTACATTCAGTGTCCAATGGCTTCTTCCTCACAACCTTAAAATTTTCCCATGCTTCCCCTATCCTAAAAAAAACCCCCCCCTTGACCCTCGCAACTCCTTCCAGTTATATCACTCCATCTCCTTCCTACCATTCCTTTGCAAACTCCTTGAGCGAGATGTCTACACATGCTGCCTCAAATTCCTCTCCTTGATCCCTTCCCATCTGACTTCCATCCCCTTCACTCCACAGAAACTGTCCTCTCAAAAGTCATCAATGATCTCCTTCTAGCCAAATCCAATGGCCTCCATAGTCTCCATTACATGCTAATCCTCTTTGACCTCTGAGCTGCCTACAACACTGTCAACCACCGTCTTCTACTGAAAACACTACCCAATCATGACATCTCTGACAGTCCTCTCTAGGTTCTCCTCTTATCTGTCTGGCTGCTCAGTCTCAATCTCCCTCATGGGCTCCTCCTCTGCTTCTCACTCTTAACCCTGGGGTTCTTTTGAGACTGAGTTCTGGGTCCCCTTCGAGTCACTATCTACAGTCATTCCATTGGGAAACTCATTTGATCCCATGGCTTCAACTACCACCTCTAAGAGGATGATGTTCAAATCTCCATCTATAGCCCTGATCTCGCTGACTGCCTGCAGTCTTCCATTTCCTCCTGCCTTCAAGAGATCTAGATTTGTTTGTCTTCCTGTCACCTCAAGCCTAACACTCCTGAAACAGAACTCTTTATTTTCCAGCCCAAATCAACTATTACCCTTGAATTTCCCATCACTGTAGATAACAGCACTATCGTTCTTGTCACGAAATACCCCTTTAATAATAACAGTGGCATTTGTTAAGCGCTTAATATGTGAAAAGCATTGTTTTAGGGGCTAGGGAGATACAGGGAGATCGGATTTACCCACGTGGTGCTCACAGTTTTAATCCCCATTTTACAGATGAGGTCACTGAGCCCCAGAGAAGTTAAGAGACTTGCCCACAGTTACACAGCTGATAATTGGCAGAGACAGGAGTTGAACCCATGACCTATGACTCCTAAGCCCAGTCTCTATCCACTGAGCCACTCTGCTTCCCGTTAGCCAGTGGGTCTGTTGTTGGGCAGGGATTGTTTCTATCTGCTCTCGAATTGTACTTTCCAAGCATTTAGTACATTGCTCTGCTCCTTGCTCCTTGGCCTTAGATTTAACAGTTGAAGATGGCTGTAAGGGTGGGGGTAAGGTGCTAGGGAATGAGGTCCAAGACACAGGGGGGAGGGGGTGGATTTTGAGAGCAGGCTGGAGATCTGGTTATGTGTAGGTATAGGGCCAGGTTTAGGGTTAAAGTTAGAGTTAGGGTTAGGGTGAGGTTAGACTGTGGTCAAGTTTGGGTTTAAGGTTAGAATTACAATAGGTGTTAGGTCTAAGACTAGGTTTGGATTTAGAGTTAGATTTAGAGCTATGGTTGGGATTCAGGATAAGATTAGGGTTCAGGTTAGGGTTAGGGCTCCTGCGAGAGTGAAAGGATAAGGAAAGGATAAGGAAAGGATAACCTGAGTTAAGGGCAAAGATTAGGGCTAGGCATAGTGTTAATGTTTAGGTTCGTTTAAAGATTAGAGTCAGAGTTACAGCTAGGAGAAAGGGTTCTGCCTATTACCGATTTCGCTTGTTATTGTTTACTGTTGTCAGTGCTGCCACCCACCTCTCTGGCCTCACCAGCCTCCTGACTTTGAGTTTGATCAGGTCGGCCCTTAATCAAGCCTACCCCCGACCCTGGTCATCGCCCGCTTATTAACACTACTGTATTGTATCATACTGTATCATGTTGCTATATTACCGATTTCGTTTGTTACTGTTTATTGTTGTCAGTGCTGCCACCCACCTCTCTGGCCTCACCATGTCCCTTCCCCCCTCCTCCCTCCCGCCCCTTCCTATCCTCCCCTTCCCCTCTCTCGCTCAGCTCTTTCCCGCTCTCTCCTCTGCCTCCTCCCCCCCTCCCCTCCCCCGCCCTAGAACCTCACTTTACCAGTGCTACCCCTCTTCCCCCTCCCCCTACTCTCCCCCCGACCAAACCCCCTCCTCACCTCCTCCCCCCTTCTCTCTTCTCCACCCACGGCCCATCCCAGTCCTCCTGTCCCACCGCTACCCTTCAACACCCTCTCCCCGTACAGGGCCCTGCCACCTTCTTCCCACCCAAACCCTCCCCTCCCCCCGCTCTCCCCCTCCGACTTGCACCCACAGCTACTTTCAAGTGTGGCGTTTGGAACCCCCGCTCCATTACAGGTAAACTACCTTTCGTCCATGACCTTTTCCTCTCCCGCTCTCTCGTCTTCCTCGCCCTTTCAGAAACGTGGCTCACTCCCGAAGACACGGTCTCCGCCACTCCTCTCTCCAGTGGAGGCCTCTCCTTCTCCCACTCCCCCAGACTCATCGGTAAGGGAGGAGGCGTCGGCTTCCTCCTCTCACCCCGTTGCCGCTTCCCCCCTATCCCTCCTCCCCCCCCCCCCTTCCCCTCCTTCGAAGCCCATATCATTCGCCTCTACCACCCTCTCCAGATACTTGTCGCTGTCATCTACCGCCCTCCCGGTCCTACCTCCGACTTCTTCAACCACCTAGACCCCTTTCTCACCTTCCTTTTCTCCTTCTCTCTGCCCTCTCTGATCCTCGGAGACTTCAACATCCATATGCATGTACCCGATGACTCCTCTGCCGCTCGCCTGCTATCCCTCCTTGACTCTGCCAACCTCCTGCTCCACCATACCGCGCCCACTCACTGACTGGGTCACACCCTCGATCTCGTCATCTCCTACCGCTGCACTATCTCCTCCCTCACCAACTCTGAAATCCCTCTCTCTGACCATAACCCTCACCTGCCTCATCTCTCACACTCCCTCCCCTTGCAAATCTTTGCTACTGCCCCACAGAGACCTCTACTCTATTGATCCCATCCGTCTTTCCAAAAGCATCTCTCCTCACCTCGCCACCCTGTCCTCACTTCCTACTCTCGATGATCAGGTCTCCGCTCTCAACTCCACCCTCTCTACTTATCTCGACTCTCTCGCCCCCCTTTCCCTCCGCTGCTCTCGCTCCACTAACCCACAGCCAAGGATCACCTCCTCTGTCCGCCTCCTACCTTCCTATGCTCGAGCTGCTGAGCGCTGCTGGAGAAAGTCCAAACACCAAGCCGACCTCACACACTTCAAGTTTATCCTTTCCTGCCTTAACTCTGCCCTCTCCTCCACCAGGCAAAACCTCTTCCCCTCCCTCATCAACACCCATACCCGTCCCCCCGCCAATTGTTCCGGACCTTTAACTCTCTCTTTAGGGCCCCTGTTCCTCCCCCTCCCCCATCTCTCACCCCCAATGATCTGGCCACCTACTTCATCACAAAAATCAACACAATCCGGTCTGAGCTCCCCAAAGTCACCCCTCCGCCTCTCCCCTCCCCCCCCACCAACCCCCTCCCCTACTTTTCCATCCTTCCCTGCAGTATCCTCAGAGGAGATCTCCTCCCTCCTCGCAAGTGCCACCCCCTCCACCTGCACCTCGGACCCCATTCCCTCTCACCTTATAAAAAACATCATCCCTGCCCTCCTCCCTTCCTTAACTTCTATTTTTAACCACTCAATCTCCAATGGCTCCTTCCCCTCTGCCTTCAAACATGCCCACGCCTCCCCCATCCTAAAAAAACCCGATCTCGACCCCACTTGCCCTTCCACTTATCGCCCTATCTCCCTACTAGTCTTCCTTTCCAAAATACTGGAACGAGTCATCTACAATCGCTGCTTAGAATTCCTTAACTCCCATTCTCTCCTGGACCCCCTCCAATCTGGCTTCTGTCCCCTCCACTCTACCGAGACTGCTCTCTCTAAGGTCACCCATGACCTCCTTCTTGCCAGGTCCAATGGCTCCTACTCCATTCTAATCGTCCTTGACCTCTCTGCTGCCTTTGACACTGTCGACCATCCCCTCCTCCTCCACACCTTATCTCACCTCGGCTTCACGGACTCCGTCCTCTCCTGGTTCTCCTCTTATCTCTCTGGCCGGTCATTCTCGGTCTCCTTCGCAGGCGCCTCCTCCCCCTCCCATCCTTTAACTGCTGGAGTTCCTCAAGGGTCAGTTCTTGGCCCTCTTCTGTTCTCCATTTACAATCACTCCCTTGGTGAACTCATTCGCTCTCACGGCTTTGACTACCATCTCTACGCAGATGACACACAGATCTACATCTCTGCCCCTCTCCTCTCCCCCTCCCTTCAGGCTCTCATCTCCTCCTGCCTCCAGGATGTCTCCACCTGGATGTTGGTCCACCACCTAAAACTCAACATGAGCAAGACTGAGCTCCTCATCTTCCCTCTCAAGCCCGGTCCTTTCCCAGACTTCTCTATCACCATGGATGGCACCACCATCCTTCCTGTCTCTCAGGCCCGCAATCTTGGTGTCATCTTTGACTCGTTTCTCTCGTTCACCCCACACACCCTATCCGTTACCAAGATCTGCCGGTTTCACCTTTACAATATCGCCAAGATCCGCCCTTTCCTCTCCACCCAAATGGCGACCTTACTGCTACAGGCTCTCATAATATCCTGGCTGGATTATTGTAATAATAATAATGATGGTATTTGTTAAGCGCTTACTATGTGCCAAGCACTGTTCTAAGCCCTGGGGTAGACACAGGGGAATCAGGTTGTCCCACGTGGGGCTCACAGTCTTCATCCCCATTTTACAGATGAGGTAACTGAGGCACAGAGAAGTTAAGTGACTTGCCCACAGTCACACAGCTGACAAGTGGCAGACCTGGGATTCGAACTCATGACCTCTGACTCCAAAGCCCGTGCTCTTTCCACTGAGCCACGCTGCTTCTCTATTGTGTCAGCCTTCTCTCTGATCTCCCTTCCTCCACTCTCGACCCGCTCCAGTCTAGTCTTCACTTTGCTGCCCGGCTCATCCTCCTGCAGAAACGATCTGGGCATGTCACTCCCCTTCTTAAACACCTCCAGTGGTTGCCTATCAACCTCTGCTCCAAACATAAACTCCTCAGTCTAGGCTTTGAGGTTCTCCATCACCTTGTCCCTTCCTACCTCTTCTCCCTTCTCTCTTTCTACTGCCCACCCCGCACGCTCCGCTCCTCTGCCGCCCACCTCCTCACCGTCCCTCAGTCTCGCCTATCCCACCGTGGACCCTTGGGCCATGTCCTCCCGCGGTCCTGGAATGCCCTCCCTCCTCACCTCCGCCTAACTAATTCTCTTCCCCTCTTCAAAACCCTACTTAAAACTCACCTCCTCCAAGAGGCCTTCCCAGACTGAGCTCCCCTTCTCCCTCTACTCCCTCTACCGTCCCCCTTCACCTCTCCGCAGCTTAACCCTCTTTTCCCCCCATTTCCCTCTGCTCCTCCCCCTCTACCTTCCCATCCCCTCAGCACTGTACTCGTCTGCTCAACTGTACGTATGAAATTTCATTACCCTATTTATTTTGTTAATTAAATGTACATCGCCTTGATTCTATTTAGTTGCCATTGTTTTTACGAGATGTTCTTCCCCTTGACTCTATTTATTGCCATTGCTCTTGTCTGTCTGTCTCCCCCAATTAGACTTTAAGCCCGTCAAACAGCAGGGACTGTCTCTATCTGTTGCCGACTTGTTCATTCCAAGCGCTTAGTACAGTGCTCTGCACATAGGAAGCGCTCAATAAATACTATTGAATGAATCTGAAGGTTAAGGGTAGGGTTAATCCTAGGGGGAAGGTTAAGATTAGGGTTAAGACAATGCCTAGATTCATGGTAAGGACTCATCCTAGGGTTTAGCTTACACTTAGGTTTAGGGCTTGCAAGAGGGTAAGAGGTAGATCTAGTCCTTGGACTAGAGTTAAGGTTGGCGTTAGAGTTGGGGGTAGGGCATGGGAGTTCCTATGGCATCTCGTGCCATACAGGTTTCAAATGCAAGTGGCTTTGAAAAGATCGAGAGAAACTCATGTTCAATTAACTTTCTAATTTAAAATGCCTTCCTGGCAAGCTAGAAAACCCCCCTTGAGACTCCTAGTGGGCTGCAGCAGGAGCACAGTGCAAGATCGGTGTACACATCTTCTTTTTCAGTAATACTATATCACATGAACCTCATTGTGCAGAAAGCTTTCAGCGCAAGAGACTTGTACAGAATGGAGAACAATTACAGTCACTCAACATATTCACTCATTTAACAGGCTAGAAGAAAAATGACTCATGCAAGAACTAGGCCCTTGTTGTGCTGAAGACTGCGGGGCAAGGATCAGTGGATATAGCTTCTGTTTCAGTACTGCTGTTGTGCATGGAAATGAACATTTGAAATTTCCTGGAGTTCATATGGGACGAGAGCCAGGCCCAGGCGGAAGAGGATGACCAGGACCAGGCAGAGGAGGAGGGCCAGGACCGGGTAGAGGAGGAGGATCAGGTCCAGGTGGAGGAGGCAGGGTCCAGTACCAGGCAGAGGAGGAGGGCCAGGCCCCGGAGGAAGAGAAGGAAGGCAAGGATCGGGTCAAGGATTAGATCCAGGACCAGGCAGCGGGGGAGGGTCTGGACCAGGTGATGGAGGAAGGCAAGGTCTTCCTGTCCGAGGAGGAGGGCCAGGAACAGGAAGAGGAGCAAGTGGAGGAAGAGAGCCAAGACCAGCCGGAGGGAAGATGGCTAGGAAAAAGCAGAGGAGGAGTTTTAGGGCCAGGCGGGAGTGGCAGGTCACTAACAACTGGAGGCGGAAGGCCGGAAGCAGGCAAAAGAAGGTGTCCATGATGATGTGGAGGACGAGGGCCAGGACCAATCAGATGTGAAGGGTCTAGACCAGGGGGAGGGAATGAACCAGGAGTAGGAGGAAGAGAAGGCCATGGAGCTGGCCCTGGACAAGTTGGAGGAGGATGTGTAGAAAGTAAAGGAAGACGACAAGGAGCAGGAGGAGGATGAAGGTCAGGACCAGGCCAAGAAGGAGGGCCAAGACCAAGCACAAGTGTAGGGCAACGTCTGGCAGAGAAAGAGGGCTAGGCCCAGGCGGAGGAGGAACATCGGGACCAGGCGGTGGAGGGGGGGCCAGGACGTCGGAACAGGAGAAAATCCAGAACCAGGTGAAGGAGAAAGACCATCAGCAGGCAGAGAAAAGGGGACAGGATCCAGCGGAGGAGGTGGGCCAGGACCCGAGTTAGGAGGAGGAGGAGGAGGTCTAACCCCAGGCTGAGGAGGAAGGACAAGACCAGGCATATGAGAACGGTCTGGACGTAGGGAAGGAAGAGGGCCGGGATCAATCAGAGGAGGAGGTCCAGGGCCACCGAGGAGGAGGAGGATCAGGACCCAGTGGTGTAGAGGGTCAGGTCCAGGCCGAGGAAGAAGGCCAGGACCAGGTGGGGTGGAGAGGTCCAGCGAAGATGCAAGCGAAGATGGAGGGCCAGGTGCAGCAGGAGGAAGAAGTCTAGGAGCAGGTGGACGAGGAAGGCCAGGACCAGGCCGAAGAGGAGTGCCCGGAAAAGATGGAGGAGGAGGGCCAGGACCAGGCCGAAGAGGAGTTCCCGGAAAAGATGGAGGAGGAGGGCCAGGACCAGCCGGTGGGAGGGTTGGCTAGGAAAAGGCAGAGGAGGAGGACCTGGACTAGGCATAGGAGGAGGCCCTGGACGGGGCAGAGGAGGTGCCCAGGATGAGGCGGAGGACGGGGGCTCAGAGCAGTCCGAGGCAGACGGCCTTGACCAGGTGGAGGAGAGGAGCCAGGAGTAGGCAGAGGAGAAAGGCCATGACCAGGTAGCGGAGGTGGCCCAGAACATGTTGGAGGAGAAGGGCCAGGATAAGGTAAAGACAGAGGGCAAAGAAAAAGAGGAAGAAGAGGGTGAGGAACAGGGCCAGGAAGAGAGCCAGGACAGGGCAGAGGAGGAAGGCCAGAGAGGGCAGAGGAGAAGAGGGAGGACCAGCTGGAGGAGGAATGAGAGGACTAGGTGGAGGAGGGGGCCAGGACCGACCGGTGGGAGGATGGCTAGGAAAAGGCAGAGGAGGAGATCCTGGACCCAAGTGGAGGAGGAGGGCTGTTACCAGGTACAGGAGGAGGGCGAGGGCAAGGCAGAAGAGCAGGGCCAGGCCCAGGAGCAGGAGGAAATCCAGGACTAGATGGAGGAGAAGGGCTAGGACCAGACAGAGGAAGAGAGGGTCAGGACCAGGTGCTGGAAGAAGGCCACGACCAGGCCACCGAGGTGGCCTATGGCAATTTGGAAGAAGAGGGCTAGGGATAAGTAAAGTAAGAGGCCAAGGAGCAGGAGGGAGATGAGGGTCGGGACCAGGCCTTTGAGGAGGGCCAGGACAGGGCAGAGAAGGATGGCCAGGAACAGGCGGAGGAAGAGAGACAGGATCAGGGAGAAGAGAAAGGTCAGGAAGAGGTAGAGGAGGAGGGCCAGGAACAGGCAAAGGAAGAGGGCAAAGAGCAGTAAGAGGATGTGGGTCAGGTCCAGTCACTGGAGGAGGGCCAGGACCGAGCAGAGAAGAATAGCCAGAACCGGGACTAGGCACAGGAGGAGGACTAGCCCGAGGCAAAGAAGCAGGGAGGGTCAGGACGAGGCGGAGGAGTGGGGCCAGGAGGAGGCGTAGGTGGAGGACCAGGTGGAGGAGAAGAGCCAAGATCAGGCGGGGGAGGAAGTCCAGCTCTAAGGCTGAGGAAGAGCGACAGGGCCAGGGCAAGAGGATGAGGGTCAGGACCAGTCACTGGTGAAGGGCCAGGACCGAGCGGAGAAGGATAACCAGGACCGGGACCAGGCACAGGAGGAGGACTAGGCCCAGGCAAAGAAGGGGGGAGGGTCAGGACGAGGTGGAGGAATGGGGCCAGGAGGAGGAGTAGGTGGAGGACCAGGTGGAGAAGAGCCAAGATCAGGTGGGGGAGGAGGTCCAGCTCCAAGGCTGAGGAAGAGCGACAGGGCTAGGGGATGGAAGAGGGCCAGGACCACTAAAATAAAAGCTAATTTTGGTATTTGTTAAGCGCTTACTATGTGCCAAGCACTGCTCTAAGCGCTGGGGGATACAAGGTGATGGGTTTGTTCCACGTGAGGCTCACAGTTTTAATCCCCATTTGACAGATGAGGTAACTGAGGCACAGAGAAGTTAAGTGACTTGCCCAAGGTCTCACATCTGACTAGCGGCGGAGCCTGGATTAGAACCCATGATGTCTGACTCCCAAGCCCGCGCTCTTTCCACTGAGCCACGCTGCTTCTCATGGAAGAGGAGCGCCAGGAGCAGGCGGAGGAGGTGGGCCAGGGCCAGGTGCTGCAGGCTGTCCTGGACCAGGCGGCAGAGGAGTGCCAGGACCAGGCGACGGCAGAGGTCCCCGACTAGGTGGAGGGAGAGGGTCAGGACCAAGCAGAGGAGGAGGAGGGCCCGGCACCCAGAAGAGGAGAGGTCAAGGACCAGACCAAGGAGGAGGGCCTGGACTAGGCCGAGGTGGAGTGCCAGGACAAAGTGTAAGAGGAGGGCCAACACCAGATGGAGGAGGAGGGCCAGGACCAGAAGGAGGATGTGGGCCAGGACCAGGCACAGGAGGAGGGCCAGGACAAGGAGAAGGAAGTTGTCCAGGACCAGATGGAGGAGGAGGGCCATTACAAGTTTCCAGAGGAAGGGCGGGACCAGGCCAAGGAGGAGGACGAGGACTAGGTGGAGGAGGAGGACCAAGCTGCAGTGGAGGAGGAGGACCAGGACCAGGCGGAGGAGAAGGGCCAGGGCCAGGCAGAGGAAGAGCGTCAGTACCAGGAGGAAGAGGAGTGCCAAGATTAGATGGAGGAGGGGGGCCAGGACCAGGTCCAGGTACAGGAGGAGAAAAATAGCCAGGACCAGGAGGAGGAGGAGGAGGAGGGCCCAAAACAGGGCCATTCATTCATTCATTCATTCATTCATTCAACAGTACTTATTGAGCGCTTACTATGTGCAGAGCACTGCACTAAGCGCTTAGAATGTATAATTCGGCCACAGATAGAGACAATCCCTGCTCAATGACGGGCTCACGATCTGAACGGGGGAGACAGACAGCAAAGCAAAACAGAAGAAAACATAAACACGAACAACATCATCAAGATAAATAGAATCAAGGGGATGTACACCTCATTAACAAACTAAATAGGGTAATAAATAATATATATAAATGAGCACAGTGCTGAGCGGAGGGCAAGAGGGAGGAGCAGAGGGTGGGGGTGGATACAGCTGGACTATGGTTAGGTTTAGCACTTTGTGCCAGTCATAGGGCTCAGGTTGATGTTAGAGCTTGGTTACAGAGATTACAGATCTGCAATGTATTCATGTATTCATTCATTCATTCATGTATTTCTTTCTTGCTTTCTTTCTTCATGACAATGTCTGTTCCTCCCCCTCCCCCCAGACTACAAGCTCACTGTGGGAAGGAAAGTGTCATCTTAGTGTTATATTGAACTCTCCCTAGCATTTAATCCAGTACTTTGCACACAGAAAGCTCTCAAGAAATATGACTGACTGAATGAATGACGTTTAGGTGATAAGGCTTTGGGTAATGGTTAAGGCTAGGGTTAGGAGTAAAGCTCGGGCTAGGGTTAGGGTTAAGTTTCGGGGTAAGGTTGGTGTTAGGATTAGGCTTAGGGTTAGAGTAAAGTTCAGGGTTAGGGTTAAGGCTAGGGCTAAGGGCTAGGGCTAGGGCTAGGGCTAGCTTTCCCCTCTCACGGTCACACCTGGACAGTTGCCAGTATTCTACCAGTCTCAACCATGGGCGGGAGAGTCAAAGCAGAGGCATACCCATTCCATGCCTAGCTTGAGCAGTGGCTAGCGAGTGGAAGGCAATCTGCTACAAGTCAAAACTCCTCTGTGCTAGGCAGCAGTGGCAAGGGAGACAGTTGAGGGTGGACAACTCAAGTTTACTGCGTGGAAAGTGGCAATGGTCAAGCGCTTCTGTATTTTTCCCAAGGAAACTCTATGGATACATATCACCAGAACGACTTCAGGGGGATTGTGGGGCGTTCCGAGAGAGATGCGTCCATGGCTGTCGGATTACTCGACAGCTTAAGACAACAACAAAAACGCCATTAGGTGCTTCCCCTGGTATATCTTGGAAGAGACAATAGAGATTTCCTTGCATTATCTCTCATCTCTTTCCTCACTTGACTATCAACATGTATTCTTGTTCTTCATTTATTAGTCCCTCTAGACTGTGAGCTCATTATGGTCTGAGAACATGTCCGCTTATTCCATTGCATGGTGCTCTCCCGAGTCCTTGGGGCAGTGCTCTGTACATGGTAAATGTTCAATAAATAGTCATTCAATAGTATTTATTGAGCGCTTACTATGGGCAGAGCACTGAACTAAGCGCTTGGAATGTACAATTCTGCAACAGCTAGAGACGATCCTGCCCCACTGACGGGAGTACAGTCTAACAGGGGGAGACTATACTGTCCAATAGTCTAATAACTGTGACTGACTGATAGTATTCCTCCATCCAGGTCCAAGCCACAGCAATTTAGTTAATGAAACAAACTTGCCCATGACTGTCTGCCAAATACTCTAGTAAAGTCTAAACACATTAATATTATTGAATAAGCTTATGATTCTATTTTTTAGGAACCAGCTTTGGCATTCTTTGCCAAAAGCGGTGTTTCTAGGTTCACCTGAACTTACTTCATCCAGCTGTTAACATGTTGTTTTCCCTTTTAATACTGTAACTTTACAGGTTTGAATTTCCAAGCTCGCTTTAGTCTTTTGAAGGCCAGAGACCTCATTTCTTTTTGTTCTGTTATCTTTTTTAAAAAAAAGCCTTTTTTAATATTTTCATTTGGCTCATCCCTCATTGGTTCAGATTTGACCAAATCCTCTCTTTGTGGGAAGATAAAGTGAGAAGGGATGGACATAGTAAGAGTCTTGAGTACTTTCAGATTGCCCTCAGGGTCACACCTGGAGAGTGTCCAGTGCTCTATCGGTCTTGACTACGGGAGGGAGAGTCAAGCAGAGGTATAGCCATTCTATTCCTAGCTTGGGCAGTGCCTAGCAGGTGGAAGGTTTAGTGTGAGGGTTCAGGTTAGAGTCAGGGATAAAGCTAGGGTTAGGGTTATGGATAGTGTTATGGTTAGCATTTGGCATAGAGTTAGGATTAGGGTTAGGGTTAGGACTAAGAGCTAGGTTTAGGGTTAAGGATATAGCTATAGTTAGTTATAAGATTAAGTTTAGGTTTGTTTTGGGTTAGGATTAGGGTTAGAGCTAGCTAAGGCTAAGGTTGGGGTAGGGTTAGTCTTAAGATTATGGTTAGGTTGAACATTAGGGCTAAGGTTGAGATTGGGGTGAAAAGGTTCAGGTCAGGATCAGGGTGAAGGTTAAGGTTAGGATCAAGGTCAGGGTTAGGGTGACGGTTACAGTTAGGATTGCGGTTAGGATGATTTGCACCAGGGTTATGGTTAGGGGTAGGATTAGGGCTAGGCCTAGGTTCATGGTTAGGATTAAAGTTAGAAATGAGGTAAATATTAAGGTTAGGTTTAGGGTTTAAGGTGATTAGGATTCAGGTTAAAGTTAAAGTTAGGCTTAGGGTTAGAGTTTGGGCTAGGGGTTGGTTTATGGTTAAGGCTAGTGATAATGTTAGGGTTCCGGTTATGGCTAGAGCTAGGGCTAGGCTTAAGGCTAGGGTTAAGATTCATGTTAGGGTTATGGTTAAGGTTTAGGGTTAGAATGAGCATTAGGATTAGAGGTCAAGCTAGGGTTAATGTTAGGGCCATTTGTTAGTCTGGGAGCGTTGCAAGGCAAATGCTCACATATCCTTCCAGACACGGCCCTGGGAGATTGAGGGATGGTGATAGGGCTACGATTAAGCCTGGTGTTAGGGCTAGGGTTAGAGTTTGAGTTGCGATTAAGGTTAGAGTTTGGGCTGGAACTCTGGTAAGGGCAAAGGACAAGGTTAAAGTTCGAGTTTGAGTTGGGAGTAGGGTACAGTTTACTGCTAGTATTAGTGTTAGTGTTGGGTGAAGGTTAGGGCTCAAAGCTAGGCCTAGGGTTAGGGTTTGGTTTAGATTTGGAGTAAGAAGTAGAGGTAGAGTAAGGGTTAGGTTTAGGTTTAGGGCTAGGGTTAAGGTAAAGGGTAGGGTTATGGCAAAGCCTAAACCTCGGCCTACGGAGAGGGCAATGCTTAAGGCTAGAGAGCGCTTTAGGGTTAGAGTATGGTTTTAAAGGTTAGAATTCGGGTTAGGATTATGATTAGGGTAGGGTTAAGGTTCACGTTAGGGTTAGGGTTAGAGCTAGGGCCAGGGCTAGAAGCTAGAATAAGAGCTAGGCTTAGTGCTAGCATTAGGGTTAGGGTTATGGTTAGAGATAGAATTAGTTTTGAAGTTAGGGTTAGGGTTATAGCTAGGGTGAGCCCGTTGTTGGGCAGGGATTGTTTCTACCTGCTCCCGAATTGAACATTCCAAGCACCTAGTACATTGCTCTGCACACAGTAAGCGCTCAATAGATATGACTGAAGGAACGAAAAGCCCAGGTCCTTGGCCTTAGCCTCAAGAGCTGAAGATGGCTGTAAGGGAGGGGGTAAGGTGCTAGGGAATGGGATCGAAGAAACAAGGGGGAGGGGGTGGATTTTGAGAGCAGGCTGGAGATCTGGTTATGTGTAGGTATAGGGCCAGGTTTAGGGTTAAAGTTAGAGTTAGGGTTAGGGTTAGGTTAGACTATGGTTAAGTTTGGGGTTAAGGTTAGAATTAGAGTAGGTGTTAGGTCTAAGCCTAGGTTTGGATTTAGAGTTCGATTTGGAGCTACGGTTGGGATTCAGGATAGGATTAGGGTTCAGGTTAGGGCTAGGGCTCCTGCGAGAGTGAAAGGATAAGGATCAGTTTAAGGGCATTCATTCATTCATTCATTCAATAGTATTTATTGAGCGCTTACTATGTGCAGAGCACTGTACTAAGCGCTTGGGATGAACAAGTCGGCAACAGATAGAGACAGTCCCTGCCGTTTGACGGGCTTACAGTCTAATCGGGGGAGAGGGACAGACAAGAACAATGGCAATAAATAGAGTCAAGGGGAAGAACATCTCGTAAAAACAATGGCAACTAAATAGAATCAAGGCGATGTACAATTCATTAACAAAATAAATAGGGTAATGAAAATATATACAGTTGAGCGGACGAGTACGGTGCTGTGGGGATGGGAAGGGAGAGGTGGAGGAGCAGAGGGAAAAGGGGAAAAAGAGGGTTGAGCTACGGAGAGGTAAAGGGGGGGTGGCAGAGGGAGTAGAGGGAGAAGAGGAGCTCAGTCTGGGAAGGCCTCTTGGAGGAGGTGAGTTTTAAGAAGGGTTTTGAAGAGGGAAAGAGAATCAGTTTGGCGGAGGTGAGGAGGGAGGGCGTTCCAGGACCGCGGGAGGACGTGGCCCAGGGGCTCGACGGCGGGATAGGCGAGACCGAGGGACGGTGAGGAGGTGGGCGGCAGAGGAGCGGAGCGTGCGGGGTGGGTGGTAGAAAGAGAGAAGGGAGGAGAGGTAGGAAGGGGCAAGGTGATGGAGAGCCTTGAAGCCTAGAGTGAGGAGTTTTTGTTTGGAGCGGAGGTTGATAGGCAACCACTGGAGTTGTTTAAGAAGGGGAGTGACATGCCCAGATCGTTTCTGCAGGAAGATGAGCCGGGCAGCAGAGAGTGAAGAATAGACTGGAGCGGGGCGAGAGAGGAGGAAGGGAGGTCAGAGAGAAGGCTGACACAGTAGTCTAGCCGGGATATAACGAGAGCCCGTAACAGTAAGGTAGCCGTTTGGGTGCAGAGGAAAGGGCGGATCTTGGCGATATTGTAGAGGTGAAACCGGCAGGTCTTGGTAACGGATAGGATGTGTGGGGTGAACGAGAGAGACGAGTCAAGGATGACACCGAGATTGCGGGCCTGAGAGACGGGAAGGATGGTCGTGCCATCGACGGTGATAGAGAAGTCTGGGAGAGGACCGGATTTGGGAGGGAAGATGAGGAGCTCAGTCTTGCTCATGTTGAGTTTTAGGTGGCGGGCCGACATCCAGGTGGAGACGTCCTGGAGGCAGGAGGAGATGCGAGCCTGAAGGGAGGGGGAGAGGACAGGGGCGGAGATGTAGATCTGCGTGTCATCTGCGTAGAGATGGTAGTCAAAGCCGTGAGAGCGAATGAGTTCACCGAGGGAGTGAGTGTAAATGGAGAACAGAAGAGGGCCAAGAACTGACCCTTGAGGAACTCCAACAGTTAAAGGATGGGAGGGGGAGGAGGCTCCGGTGAAGGAGACCGAGAATGACCGGCCAGAGAGGTAAGAGGAGAACCAGGAGAGGACAGAGTCCGTGAAGCCAAGGTGAGATAAGGTATGGAGGAGGAGGGGATGGTCGACAGTGTCAAAGGCAGCAGAGAGGGCAAGGAGGATTAGAATGGAGTAGGAGCCATTGGATTTGGCAAGAAGGAGGACATGGGTGACCTTAGAGAGAGCAGTCTCGGTAGAGTGGAGGGGACGGAAGCCAGATTGGAGGGGGTCTAGGAGAGAATGGGAGTTAAGAAAGGCAAAGGGCAAAGGGCAAAGACTAGGGCTAGGCATAGTGTCAATGTTTGGGTTAGGTTAAAGATTAGAGTCAGAGTTACAGCTAGGAGAAAGGGTTATGCCTATGTGAGGGGTAGGGGTAGGGCTAAACCTAGGGGGAGGGTTAAGATTAGGGTTAAGACAATGCCTAGATTCAGGGTAAGGACACATCGAGGAGGAGGGCCAGGAACAGGCAGAGGAGCAAGTGGAGGAAGAGAGCCAAGATCAGGCACAGGGATGATGGCTAGGAAAAAGCAGAGGAAGAGTTGTAGGGCCAGGCGGGAGAGGAAGGTCAGTAACAGGTGGAGGAGGAAGGCCGGGACCAGGCAAAAGAAGGTGCCCAGGATGATGTGGAGGACGAGGGCCAAGACCAATCAGATGTGAAGAGCCTAGACCAGGGGAGGGAAAGAACCAGGAGTAGGTGGCGTGGCTCAGTGGAAAGAGCACGGGCTTGGGAGTCAGAGGTCATGAGTCCGAATCCCGGCTCTGCCACTCGTCACCTGTGTGACTGTGGGCAAGTCACTTAACTTCTCTGTGCCTCAGTTACCTCATCTGTAAAATGGGGATTAACTGTGAGCCTCACGTGGGACAACCTGATTACCCTGTATCTACCCCAGCGCTTAGAACAGTGCTCGGCACATAGTAAGCGCTTAACAAATACCAACATTATTATCATCATTATTATAGAAAGGCCACGGAGCTGGCCCTGGACAAGTTGGAGGAGGATGGGCAGGAGAAGGTAAAGGAAGACGACAAGGAGCAGGAGGAGGATGTAGGTCAGGACCAGGCCAAGGAGGAGGGCCAAGACCAGGCACAAGGGGAAGGCAACGCCCGGCAGAGGAGGAGGGCTAGGCCCAGGCGGAGGAGGAACATCGGGACCAGGCGGTGGAGGGGGGGCCGGGATGTCGGAACAGGAGAAAATCCAGGACCAGGTGAAGGAGAAAGGCCAATAGCAGGCCGAGAAGAGGAGACAGGATCCAGTGGAGGAGGCGGGCCAGGACCGGACTTAGGAGGAGGAGGAGGAGGTCTAACCCCAGGCTGAGGAGGATGGACAGGACCAGGCATATGAGAACGGCCTGGACCTAAGGAAGGAAGAGGGCCGGGATCAATCAGAGGAGGAGGTCCAGGGCCAGCAGAGCAGGAGGAGGATCAGGACCCGGTGGTGTAGAAGGGTCAAGTCCAGGGCGAGGAAGAAGGCCAGGACCAGGTGGAGGGGGAGAGGTCCAGGAGCAAGCGAAGATGGAGGGCCAGGTGCAGCAGGAGGAAGAGGGCTAGGAGCAGGTGGACGAGGAAGGCCAGGACCAGGCCGAAGAAGAGTGCCCGGAAAAGATGGAGGAGGAGGGCCAGGACCAGCCGGTGGGAGGATTGGCTAGGAAAAGGCAGAGGAGGAGGTGCTGGATTAGGCACAGGAGGAGGCCCTGGACCAGGCGGAGGAGGTGCCCAGGATGAGGCGGAGGACGGGGGCTCGGACGAGTCCGAGGCAGAGGGCCTAGAACCGGTGGAGGAGAGGAGCCAGGAGTAGGCAGAGGAGAAAGGCCATGACCAGGCAGCGGAGGTGGCCCAGAACACGTTGGAGGAGAAGGGCCAGGAATAGGTAAAGACAGAGGGCAAAGAAAAAGAGGAAGATGAGGGTGAGGAACAGGGCCAGGAGGAGGGGCCGGACAGGGCAGAGGAGAAAGGCCAGGAGAGGGCAGAGGAGAAGAGGGAGGACCAGCTGGAGGAGGAATCAGAGGACTAGGTGGAGGAGGGGGCCAGGACCGACCGGTGGGAGGATGGCTAGGAAAAGGCAGAGGAGGAGGTCCTGGACCCCGGTGGAGGAGGAGGGCTGGTACCAGCTACAGGAGGAGGGCGAGGGCAAGGCAGAAGAGCAGGCCAGGCCCAGGAGCAGGAGGAAATCCAGGACTAGATGGAGGAGAATGGCCAGGACCAGACAGAGGAAGAGAGGGTCAGGACCAGGCGCTGGAGGAAGGCCACGACCAGGCCACCGAGGTGGCCTATGGCAATTTGGAAGAAGAGGGCTAGGGATAGGTAAAGTAAGAGGCCAAGGAGCAGGAGGGAGATGAGGGTCGGGACCAGGCCTTTGAGGAGGGCCACAGGGCAGAGAAGGATGGCCAGGAACAGGCGGAGGAAGAGAGACAGGATCAGGGAGAAGAGAAAGGTCAGGAAGAGGTAGAGGAGGAGGGCCAGGAACAGGCAAAGGAAGAGGGCAAAGAGCAGCAAGAGGATGAGGGTCAGGACCAGTCACTGGAGGAGGGTCAGGACCAGTCACTGGAGGAGGGCCAGGGCCGAGCGGAGAAGGATAGCCAGGACCGGGACCAGACACCGGAGGAGGACTAGGCCCAGGCAAAGATGGAGGGAGGGTCAGGACGAGGCAGAGGAGTGGGGCCAGGAGAAGTAGGTGGAGGACCAGGTGGAGGAGAAGGGCCAAGGTGAGGCGGTGGAGGAGGTCCAGCTCCAAGGCTGAGGACGAGCGACAGGGCCAGGGGATGGAAGAGGGCCAGGACCACCACTAAAATAAAATTGAATTGTGGTATTTGTTAAGTGCTTACTAAGTGCAAAGCACTGTTCTAAGCACTGGGGGATACGAGGTGATCAGTTTGTCCCACGTGGGGCTCACAGTTTTAATCCCCATTTGTCAGATGAAGTAACTGAGGCACAGAGAAGTTAAGTGACTTGCCCAAGGTCTCACATCTGACTAGCGGCGGAGCCTGGATTAGAACCCGTGATCTCTGACTCCCAAGCCCGCCCTCTTTCCACTGAGCCACGCTGCTTCTCATGGAAGAGGTGCGCCAGGAGCAGGCGGAGGAGGTGGGCCAGGGCCAGGTGCTGGAGGCTGTCCTGGACCAGGCGGTGGAGGAGGTCCCGGACTAGGTGGAGGGAGAGGGTCAGGACCAAGCAGAGGAGGAGGAGGGCCCGGTAGCCAGAAGAGGAGAGGGCAAGGACCAGACCAAGGAGGAGGGCCTGGACTATGCCGAGGTGGAGTGCCTGGACAAAGTGTAAGAGGAGGGCCAACACCAGTGGAGGAGGAGGGCCAGGACCAGAAGGAGGATGTGGGTCAGGACCAGGCACAGGAGGAGGGCCAGGACAAGGAGAAGGAAGTGGTCCAGGATCAGATGGAGGAGGAGGGTCATTACAAGTTTCCAGAGGAAGGGCGGGATCAGGCCAAGGAGGAAGACGAGGACTAGGTGGAGGAGGAGGACCAAACTGCAGTGGAGGTGGAGGACCAGGACCAGGCGGAGGAGAAGAGCCAGGGCCAGGAAGAGGAAGGGCGTCAGTACCAGGAGGAAGAGGAGTGCCAAGATTAGATGGAGGAGGGAGGCCAGGACCAGATCCAGGTAGAGGAGGAGTAAAATAGCCAGGACCAAGAGGAGGAGGCGGAGGGCCAAAAACAGGTTCATTCATTCATTCATTCATTCATTCATTCATTCAATAGTACCTACTGAGGGCTTACTATGTGCAGAGCACTGTACTAAGCGTTTAGAATGTATAATTCGGCCACAGATAGAGACAATCCCTGCTCAATGACGGGCTCACGGTCTAAACGGGGGAGACAGACACCAAAGCAAACAGAACAAAGCATAAACAAGACAACATCATCAAGATAAATAGAATCAAGGGGATGTACAGCTCAATAACAAAGTAAATAGGGCAATAAATGATATATACAAATGAGCACAGTGCTGAGGGGAGGGGAAGGGAGAGGAGCAGAGGGTGGGGGGCGAGCCTGAGAGGGAGCAGAGCGAAAGGGGGGCTCCATCTGGGAAGACCTTTTGGAAGACGTGAGCTCTCAGTAAGATTTTGAAGGAGGGAAGAGCGTTAGTTTGGCAGACATGAAGAGGGAGGGCATTCCAGGACAGCGGTAAGACATGGACCAGGGGTCGACAGCGGGATAGGCGTGAACGGGAGACAGTGAGGAGGTGAGCGGCAGAAGACCGGAGTGTACGGGGAGGGCAGTAGAAAGAGGGAAGGGAGGTGAGGTAGGAGCGGTCAAGGTGATGGAGAGCTCCGGAGCCAAGAGTGAGGAGTTTTTATTTCATGCGAATGTTGATAGGCAACCACTGGAGGTATTTGAGGAGAGGAGTGACATGCCCAGAGCGTTTCTGTAGGAAGATGAGCCGGGCAGCTGAATGAAGAATACACTGGAATGGGGAGAGACAGGCAGAAGGGAGATCTGAATGGAGGCTAACACAATAATCCAGTCGGAATATTATGAGAGATTGTACCAGCACGATAGCCCTTTGGATGGAGACAAAAGGGTGGATCTTGGTGATATTGTAAAGGTGAGACCGGCAGGTGTTGGTGACCGATTGGATGCATGGGATGAATGAGAGAGCAGAGTCAAGGATGACACCAAGGTTGTGGGCCTGTAGGACCGGAAGGATGGTCGTGCCGTCCACAGTGACAGCGAAGTCAGGGAGAGGACAGGGTTTGGGAGGGAAGATAAGGAGCTCAGTTTTAGACATGTTGAGTCCAGGCAGAGTTGGAGGACCAGGACTAGGCCAAGAGGGAGGTCTAGGACCCAGCAGAGGTGGCGGGCAGACATCCAGGTGGAGACGTCCTGGAGGCAGGAGGAGATACGAGCCTGGAGGGAGGAGGAGAGAACAGGGGAGGAGATGTAGATTTGGGCATCATAGAGATGATAGTTGAAGCCTTGGGAGCTTCACCAAGGGAGTTCACCAAGGGAGTGAGTATAGATGGGGAACAGAAGAGGGCCAAAAACTGACCCTTGAGGAAACTCTACAATTAGTGGATGGGAGGGGAGGAGGAGCCCGTGAAGGAGACCGAGAATGAAGAGCCAGAAAGATAAGAGGAGAACCAGGAGAGGACGGAGTCCGTGAAGCCAAGGTGAGATAAAATGTGGAGGAGAAGGGGATGGTCGACAGTGTCAAAGGCAGCCGAGACGTCAAGGAGGATTAGGATAGAGTAGAACAGGTGAAGGAGAAGGGTCAGGACCAGGCAGAGTTAGAGGACCAGGACAAGACCAAGGTGGAGGCATCAGAGGAGAAGGGCAAGCAACAGGCAGAGGAGGTGGACCAGGAACAAGACCAGGCAGATGAGGAGGGCCAGAATCAGGTGAAGGAGAAGGGCCAGGTTCAGGCCAAGAAGGAGGGCCAAGACTAGGTGGAGGAGCAGGACGTGGACCAGGTGGTAGAGGAGGACCAAGCCGTGGCAGAGGAGGAGGGCCAGGGCCAGGCCAAGCAGAAGCGCCAGGATCAGGCAGAGGGGGATGTCCAGGACCAGGCAGGGGAGGAGGGCCAGGACTAGGTGGAGGATGATGGCCAGGACTAGTAGGAGGAGAAGTATCAGGACAAGAACAGGCGCAGGTCCAGGGCCTGGTCCAGGCAGAGAAAAAAGCCAGGACCAGGCAGAGTTGGAGGACCAGGACTAGGCCAAGGAGGAGGTCTTGGACCCAGCAGAGGAGGAGTGTAAGCAGCAGGCGGAGTAACAATAACAACAATGTTGGTATTTGTTAAGCGCTTACTATGTGCAGAGCACTGTTCTAAGCACTGGGGAAGATACAGCGTCATCAGGTTGTCCCACGTGAGGCTCACAATCTAAATGCCCATTTTACAGATGAGGTAACTGAGGCATACCCACAGTCACACAGCTGACAAGTGGCAGAGGCAGGATTCGAACCCATAATAATAATGTTGGTATTTGTTAAGCGCTTACTATGTGCCGAGCACTGTTCTAAGCGCTGGGGTAGACATAGGGGAATCAGGTTGTCCCACGTGGGGCTCACAGTCTTGATCCCCATTTTACAGATGAGGGAACTGTGGCACGGAGAAGTTAAGTGACTTGCCCACAGTCACACAGCCGACAAGTGGCAGAGCTGGGATTCGAACTCATGAGCCCTGACTCCAAAGCCCGTGCTCTTTCCACTGAGCCACGCTGGTTTTCTGAGTAGGTGGACCAGGACATGGTGGAGGAAGAATGCTGGAACCAGGCGGAGGAGGAGGGCCAGGACTAGGTGGAGGATGATGGCCAAGAACAGGTGAAGGAGAAGGGCCAGCACCAGTCAGAGTTAGAGGACCAGGACCAGGCCAAGGAGGAGGTCTAAGGACCCAGCAGAGGAGGGGAGCCAGGACCAGGAGGAGGATGTGAATCAGGACCAGATGGAGGAGGAGGGTCAGTACCAGGCTCCAGACGAATGCCTGGAGCAGGCGGAGGAATAAGATCAGGATCAGGCTGAGGAGCAGGGCCAGGACCATGCCAAGGAAGAGGGCCAGGATCAGGAGAAGGGCCAGGATCAGTTGGAGGAGAAGGGCCAGGACCAGGTGAAGGAGAAGGACCAAGCCACGGTGGAGGAGGTGGGCCAGGAGCAGGCAGAGCAGGAGCGCCAAGACCAGGTAAAGGGGGATATCGAGGACCAGGAAGGGGGGGGGGGCAGGACCAGGAGAGGGGGAGGGTCACGACTAGGTGGAGGATGATGGCCAGGACCAGGAGGAGGAGGAGTACCAGGACAAGGAAAGGCACAGGACCAGGACCAGGACCAGGACCAGGTCCAAGCGGAGAGAGAGAGCCAGGCCAGGCAGAGGAGGAGGCCAGGACCCGTCTTAGAAGTAGGGCCAGGACCAGGTGGAGGAGGAGGCCAGGACTACACGGAGAAGGAGGGCTATGACCCGTGGGAGAAGGAGGGCCAGGGCCAGGTGCTAGGGCTAGGGCTAGTGTCAGGGTGAGGTCTAATTAAGGTTAGGGTTAGGGCTAGGCTAGGCTTAGAGCTAGGGTTTGGGTTAGGGTTAGGTTTCAGTTTAAGGTCCGGGTTAAGTAAATGGCTAGAGTCAGGGATAATTAGGGGTAGTGTGAGGGTTAGAGTTAAGGTTAGGACTAAGGCTATGCCTAGGGCTAGGGTGAGGGTTAGCATTGCAGTTAGGTTTTGGGTTAAGGCTAGGGTTAGGTTTATGACTAGGGCTAGAATTATGATTATGGTTTGGATTAGGATTAGGGCTGGGACTAGGGTTTCGGGTTAGGGTTAGGGTTAGCAATAGAGCTAGGGGTAGGTTTAGAGGAAGGGTTGGGTTTAGGGTTAGGGTTAATGTTTGAGTTAAGGTTTAGTCTACAGTTAGAATTAGTGTTAGAGACAGTTCTGCAGTGGGTCTGCGCAATGACCTTGGGCAAGTCACTTAACTTCTTTGTGCCTTAGTTACCTCATCTGCAAAATGGACATCAAGACTGTGTTCCCCATGTAACCCAGGGACTGGGTCCAACCTGATGCCTTCGTGTCTACCCAAATGTTTAGGACTGTGCTTGGAATATGCTAAGTGCTTAACAAATACCACAATTATTCATTTATTACCATTACTATTATTATTAGATATGGTTAGGGTTAGGGTGAGTGGGAGGCTTAGGGCAAGGCCTAGGGCTAGCATGAGGGTTACCGTTAGTGTTAAGGTTTGATTAAAGGATACTGTTAGGGCTAGACTTAGGGTTAAGACTAAAGTTAGAGTTAGGGATAGCGTTATTTCCAGGGCTAGGGTTAGGGTTATGATTAGTCGCAGCCTTAAGAGTAGACCCAGGCCTAGGCTTCGGGATAGGATTGGTGTTGAGTTATGGTGAAGTTTAGTGATAATGCTGTGGTTATCAGTGGGGCTAGGGCTAGGCTTAAATCTTGGGTTAGGGATAGGGTTAGCGTTAGGTGTAGGTTTGGTAGTACTTTTAGGGTAAGGTTTAGCGTTAGGGTTAGGGTTACGGTTAGGTGTAAACTGAAGGCTAGGCCTAGGGCTAGGGTTATGGTTGGGTTAGGGCTAGGTCTAAGGCTAGCCTTAGGATTGGGTGTAGAGATAGGGTTAGGGTCGGGGTTTGCATTATGGTGAGGTTTAGTAAAAACCTCCAGTGGTTGCCTATCAACCTCCGCACAAAACACAAACTTCTCACTCTAGGCTTCAAAGCTCTCCATCACCTTGCCCCCTCCTACGTCTCCTCCCTTCTCTCTTTCTACTGCCCACCCCGCAGGTTCCGCTCCTCTGCCACTCACCTCCTCACAATCTCCCGTTCTCTCCTATCCCGCCATCGACTCCCGGCCCACGTCCTCCCGCTGTCCTGGAATGCCCTCCCTCCTCACCTCCGCCAAACTAACTCTCTTCCCCTCTTCAAGCCCTCCCTCCTCACCTCCGCCAAACTAACTCTCTTCCCCTCTTCAAGCTCTACTGAGAGATCTCCACCTCCAAGAGGTCTTCCCAGACTGAGCTTCCCCTTTTCCCTCTGCTGCCTCTCTGCCCCCCTTTCACCTCCCCTCAGCTAACCTCCCTTTCCCTCTGCTCCTCCCCCTCTCCCTTCCCCTCCCCTCAGCACTGTGCTCATTTGTATATATTTTTATTACCCTATTTATTTTGTTAATGAGGTATACATCCCCTAGATTCTATTTATTGCTATTAAGTTGTCTTGTTTTAGTCCGTCTGTCTCCCCCGACTAGCCTGTAAGCCCGTCAAGGGCAGGGATTGTCTCCATCTGTTGCCGAACTGTACATTCCAAGCTTTAGTACAGTGATCTGCACATAGTAAGCACTTAAAAAATACTATTGAATGAATGAATGAATGACAGCTGAGCTAGAGTTAGGGATAGGGTTATGTCTAGTTTGGGGCCTAGAATTAGGTTGAGGGTTAGGGGTAGGGGTAGCGTTATGGTTAGTTATAGACTTTACGCGAGGCCCTAGGCTAGGGTTAGGGTTAGGGTTAGGACTAGGCCTAGGGCTACATTTAAAATTAGGTGTAGGGATGGTGTTAGGGTCAGGGTTATGGTGAGGTTTAGTATCATGGTTAGTGTTTGCCATTGGGTTTAGGGTTAGGGTTAGCATCACGTCTATGCTTTGCACAATTAAGGGTCACAGCATGGTCCTGTGAAAAGAAAAAGGGCCTGGGAGTCAAAGGTCATGGGCTCTAATCCCAGTTCTGCCTTATGTTTGCTGTGTGACCTTGAGCAAATCACTTCATTTTCTTGTGGCTCTGTTAACATTTATGTAAAGTGTATATTAAGACTGTGAGCAGCACTTGGGACAAGAACAGTGTCTAACCTGGTTAGTTTCTATCTATCCCAGTGCTTAAAACTGTGCCTGGCACATAGTAATTGCTTAACAAATATCACAACTATTATTATTATCGATGAATACATCCATCTTATTTATTGAACACAGAGTACTGAACTGAGTACAGAGAACTCTCAGGCTTTAAACCCTGCTCTGACTTGCAAGCAGCCTGGTACAAGATGCTGGGTTCTTCTCCTCTGAAGCCCAACCCCACCCTACTCTCTTGGTTGCTCTTTCTTGGTCCGGCCTGTGGGCTTCCCAGACTCCAAGAAAGGTGGGGATTCTGAGATTCAAAGCAGCCTTTGATGGGAGGGATTCCAGCACTAGCTTCTTTCCTCAAGATGGAAGAGTGTAGGTATGGGCTTCTGGATTTTTTTTTTGTACTTGTCAAGTACTTACCATATGCCAGGCACTGTAATTAGCGCTGGAGTAGATCCAACTAATCAGGTTGGACACAATCACTGTCCCACATTGGGCTCAGTCTTAGTTCAAATTTTACAAATGAGGAAACTGAGGCACAGAGAAGTGAAGTGACTTGACCAAAGGACACATAGCAGAAAAGGGGCAGATCTAGAATTTGAACCAGGTCCTTCTGATTTCCCAGGCCCATGCTCTATCCACTAATCTATATTGCTTCTGGTTTCTGGGCCTATTTTGTTTCAGAATGTGCCCATTTCCTCCTCCTCCAGCCTAGTTCATTATCATAGTGAAGCAGTGTGGCCTAGTGGAAAGAGCAGGGAGTCCAGAGAACCTGGGATCTAATCCAGGCTTCACCATTTTTCTCCTGCTGTGACCCGTGGGAAGTCACTGAACTTCTCTGTGCCTTCAGGCACTTCATCTGTAAAATGGAAAATCAATCCTACTCCCTCCTACTTCGACTATAAGCCTTGTGTGGGACAGGAGCTGTGCTTGACCTTTTTAAATTTGTGTCTACACCAGCACTTAGAATAGTGCTTGGCACAATACTAATAATGATAATAATAATTGTGATATTTCTTAAGCACTTACTATGTGCCAGGCACGTGTATTAAGAGCTTGGTACATACAAGCCAAATCAAGGTTTGGTCCCACTTGGGGCTTCCAGTCTTAATCCACATTTTACAGATGACAGGTTAACTGAGGCAAGAAAAGTTAAGTGATTTGACCAAGGTCCACAAAGCAGACAAGTGGCAGAGCAGGGATTAGAACTCAAGTCCTTCTGACTCCCATGCCCCTCATCTAATCCACTGGACCACACCTCTTTATCACCTCTCTAATCCACTGGACCCCCTGCTGGCACTGATTTTTTTTTTAATTTCATGGTGTTTGACAAGGGCTTTACTTGAGTCCCCTTTCATTCTATGTCAGCACCACCTGTTTTGGAGGAATTCACTCACTCCCATGCTTCAACTACCACTTCTCTATAGATGATACCCAAATCTATATCTCCAGCCCTGAAATCTCTCCCTCTCTGCAATCTCACATTTCCTCCTGCCTTTCAGGATATGTCTACTTTGGATGTCTTCTCATCACTTCAAACTTAATATTGTCTGAAACAGAACTTCTTATCTTCCCACCCCCAACCCTCATTCAATTAGTATTTATTGAGCGCTTACTATGTTGCAGAGCCACTGTACTAAGCGGCTTGGGATGAACAAGTCGGCAACAGATAGAGACAGTCCCTGCCGTTTGACGGGGCTTACAGTTCTAATCGGGTGGGAGACGGACAGACAAGAACAATTGGCCAATAAACAGCGTCAAGGGGAAGAACATCTCGTAAAAACAATGGCAAGTAATAGAATCAAGGCGATGTACAATTTCATTAACAAAATAAATAGGCCATGACTTTTCCATCTCTGTAGACAGTCCCACCATCCTTCCTGTCTCACCAAGCCATAAGCTCGGCATTAGCCTTGGACTCCCTCTGTCTCATTCATGCCGCATTTTCAATCCATCAATCCTGTCCGTTTGGGATTTACACAACATCCCTAAAGTCCACCCTTTCCTCTCCATCTAAACTGCTGCCATGTTAATCCAATCACTTATCCTATCCCACCTTGATTACTCTATGAGCTTCCTTGCTGACCTCCCTTCTTTCTGTCTCTCCCCAATCCAGTCCATACTAATTCTGCTGTCCGGATTATCTTCTTCAAAAACATTCAGGCCATGTTTCCCCACTCCTCACAAAACTCCAGTGGTTGTCCTCCTTTTCCGTATCAAATAGGACTTTCTCATCATTGGCTTTAAAACAGTCAATCACCTAGCTCGCTCCTTCTTCACCTCAATACTCTCCTACTACATTCATTCAATAGTATTTATTGAGTGCTTACTATGTGCAGAGCACTGTACTAAGCACTTGGAATATACAACTCGGCAACAGATAGAGACAATCCCTGCCCAATGACGGGCTTACGGTCTAATCAGGGGAGACAGACGGACAAAAACAAGATAACATAATCACGATAAATAGAATCAAGGGGATGTATACCTCATTAACAAAATAAATAGGGTAATAAAAATATATACAAATGAGCACAGTGCTGAGGGGAGGGGAAGGGAGGGGGAGGAGCAGAGGGAAAGGGGGCTTAGCTGAGGGGAGGTGAAGGGGGGAAGGGAAAGGGAATAGAGGGAGGAGGGGGAGCAGAGAAGAAGCAGAGGGAGCAGAGGGAAAAGGGGAAGCTCAGTCGGGGAAGGCCTCTTGAAGGAGGTGAGCTCTCAGTAGGGTTTTGAAGTGGGAAAGAGAGTTAGTTTGGCGGAGGTGAGGAGGGAGGGCAGTGTAGGACAGCAGTAGGACGTGGGCCAGGGGTCGACAGCGGGATGGGTGTGAACGGGGGACGGTGAGGAGGTGAAGGGCAGAGGAGCAGAGCATGTGGGGTGGGCAGTAGAAAGAGAGAAAGGAGGTGAGGTAGGAGGGGGCAAGGTGATGGAGAGCTTTGAAGCCCAGAGTGAGAAGTTTTTGTTTCATGTGGAGGGTGATGGGAAACCACTGCAAGTTTTTAAGGAAGGGAGTGACATGCCCAGAACGTTTCGGCAGGAAGATGATCCGGGCAGTGGAATGAAGACTAGACTGGAGTGGGGAGAGACAGGAGGGAGGGAGGTCAGAGAGAAGGCT